>NC_092717.1:14503787-14801543 GCF_047496885.1 Scyliorhinus torazame | reverse complement strand
TAACGCCAAGAAGTCCCACTGAATGCTAAAGAAGAAGTTGACCTGTAGAACACGAGAACAATTTTCTGAAAAGATCCCGAAAGTATGATTTTGAGGAATGAATTTCTGTGCAACCCTTTCAAAACCAGTGATACTGCACAACTCATGGCACTGGGTGTGAATCAAGGGCATGGTTTCAAAAACGACTGACACTATATAAGCGGCCTGTTATGCAGGTATGCACACACACAGACTGGCATTTGAAACAGACAGTTTTTGGAAACAAAATTGTCAGCTTAGCTCGAGATCAGAGAGGTCACTCTTGATGATAGTCCTTATGGCCCAAAGCAATTAAGCAATGTTTGCATCTTCTGTAATCTCCTGTGCCGTATGATCAGAGTGTAAACTTCCCAATGTGGTGGGAATGAAGGCTGGTTTTATGGCTATCCAAAAACAGCGACACACATAGAGGCTGCTGGTCAAGGAAACCAACAAACAGCAGGGCAGGGAGAGCAGCGGTAAGGCATCAGATTTAAATATTAATCCTAGCACCGTATTCCTCTGACTGTATTCAATGTCTGGATATCATCCTTACAATAGCATCAGCAACAACTTGTATTTAAAGGCAGTTTCATGGGGTAAAACATTACATGATGATTCGCAGGAGGGTAATAAGGCAAAACTTGGCACCTGCATGATGTATTCGGACGGGAGGCACAAAACTTGGCCAAAAAGGTTTTTTTTAAATATAAATTTAGAGTACCCAATTCATTTTTTCCAATTAAGGGGGCAACTTAGCATGGGCAATCCACCTACCCTGCGCAGCTTTGGGTTGTGGGGGCGAATCCCACGCAAACACGGGGAGAATGTGCAAACTCCACACGGACAGTGACCCAGAACCGGGATCGAACCTGGGACCTCGGCGCTGTGAGGCAGCAGTGCTAACCCACTGCGCCACCCTGCTGCCCGGCCAAAAAGGTTTTAAGGGGTGTCTCAAAGGAGGAGTGAGAGTCGGGGATGTTTAGAGATGTGAGCTGCAATTTTCCAACTGTTTCCGCTGCCGTGATCTTCCGGTTTCACCGACAGAGACCCCCCCACCCCCCCACCCTCCCCCCCCCCCCCAAAGGCAAATGTTGGAATTTTAATTCAAGAAAATTCTGGAATTTAAAAGTCTAATGATGAAGAAATAAGGACAAAACCATTGTCAGTTGTCGCAAAAATCCATCTTGTTCACTAATGTCCTTTAGGGAAGGAAATCTGCCATCCTTACCTGGTCTGGCCTACATGTGACTTCAGACCCACAGCATTGTGATTGATTAATGCCCTCAGCGGTGGGCAATAAATGCTGGCCCCGCCAACAGTGCCCACAGCCCATGAACAAATTTTTTAAAGTGCTACCCCCGTCACCTGCCATAATTACTAACCAGTGTTACAAACGACCTCAGTGCGACTGTCAGGTGAGGTCCAGTTGGACTCAGCTGTGTAGCCCCAAGAAAGAACGATAATACTCAGGAAAACCCAAAATGCCTCACACCAAAGAATTACTGTCAACATATAGTCGTTATTGTAATATAGTTGGGCACAGCTACCAAATTGTACATAGCAAAATCCCACAAGAGCAGATGAGATGAGTGACTGACTAATTTGTTTTGGATGGCATTGGTTGTTTGTCAGAGCAACTCCCAGCTCCTAGTTATTGCTGTGAGATCTTTTATGCCCACCTTAATAGGTAGAAATTATCTTGACTTCCAAGATATCTACAACCTTCCAAGATATCTGCACCCTTCTAATTCTGGTTGTTGTGTTTGGCCCTTTGTATTTTAGAAAGGAATCCACCAAACACTTTGCCTTGTCCAAACCAGAATCTTTTATTGAGTCTCGTGTGGTAAGATAGCAATCTGATACAGAGCACGTTATCATGGAGTCTGCTAACTACACCTCTGGAACTTGCACCTCGCACTAACCATTCACCTGTGTGTCTTATTGCGCTCGCAATCTTCTTCTGAAGGTGGCCAGATGTGTCTCCCCTTATGTCTGAGTCACAGGTCACATGACCTTGGCCGAGAGACCGAATGGTGTGTCTGTACTGCCACCTACTTGTTGGAGGTCGCACACCATCCATCTATGATTATAGCCCGTAGGCATATCATTACTCTGGTCTCTTAATTTTAATTGACCCACCATTGGTGGCCGTACCTTCAGCTGCCTAGACCCCAAGCTTTGGAATTCCCTCCCTAAACCACCCCACTTTTACCTCACTTTCCTCCTCTAAGACACACCTTGAAACCTACCTCTATGATCAACTGTCAGTCATCAGTCCTCTCTCCTTTTATGGCTCATTGTCAAGTTGTGCTTTAAATCACAACTGCACAGCACCCTGGAGGGTTTTATTACTTTAAAGGTGCTATATAAATACACTTTTTTCATTATTTGACTACCACCCAGAACAGCTATCTACTCTTCAAAAGCTTTAAAGGTCCCTGCTCCTATTTAATTACTTCAGCCTCCCTGTGTCTTTGGAATTGATGGGCAAAGGGGGCAGCACGGTGGTGCAGTGGTTAGCATTGCTGCCTCACGGTGCCAAGGTCCCAGGTTCAATCCCGGCTCTGGGTCACTGTCTGTGAGGAGTTTGTACATTCTCCCCGTGTCTGCGTGGGTTTCGCCCCTGCAGCCCAAAAGATGTGCAGGGTAGGTGGATTGGCCACGCTAAATTGCCCCTTAATTGGAAAAAATTAATTGGGTACTCAAAAATGTTTTTAAAAACGAATTGATGGGCTAGATTCTCTGGTCCCCCATCTGGGTTTTTTTCGGCGGCGCGCCATCCGCTGGCACCCGGATTCTCTGTTCCCGCCGCTTGTGAATGGGATTTCCCATTGTAGCCACCTCACGCCGTCAGGAAACTCGCAGGCAGGGGTGCGCTGCCGGTGGGAACAGGGAACCCCGACGGCGGAGAATTCCGGCCGATTTATTTTGTTGTTGTTGTAACATCTCACCCATAGTTTAGCTTCCTCAGCATTGTAATGAAGGATGCGGGAAAGGTAGCGCATGGATAGAGTCTCCAAGCTCACCTCCATGTCACACACCACCCTGTCTTGAAGGAGTTCCCTCATCACCACTGGATGAAAATCCTGGAATTCCCTCCCAAGGGACAATGGAGCATCCACAAAGCACAGCCGCAGGAGCAGTTTGTGAAGAAAGTTCCACCTTCTCAAGGTTAACTAGAGGGATGGGCAGCAACGGTGTTTGCCGAGATTCGGGATGATCCTGGATTCAGCATGAACCTTCAACCTTCAGAGACAGAGGTGTTACTCAAAAAACCGACAGGACACTTAACCAATGGTCCGTACAGCCCCTCCGTGTCCAGTTTCACAGGTAACAAATTACAACTTTGCTGAGATCCCAGGGAGCCAACAGGCCCACATACGAACATAAGAACTAGGAAGAGGAGTAGGCCACCTGGCCCCTCGAGCCTGCTCCGCCATTTAATGAGATCATGGCTGATCTTTGTGGACTCAGCTCCACTCTCCGGCCCGTACACCATATCCCCGAATCCCTTTATTCTTTAGAAAGGTATCTATCTTTTTCTTAAAAATGTTTAAAGAAGGAGCCTCAACTGCTTCACTGGGCAAGGAATTCCAGAGATTCACAACCCTTTGGGTGAAGAAGTTCCTCCTACACTCCGTCCTAAATCTACCTCCCCTTATTTTGAGGCTATGCCCCCTAGTTCTGCTTTCCCCGACCAGTGGAAACAACCTGCCCGCATCTATCCTATCTATTCCCTTCATAATTTTATATGTCTCAATAAGATCCCCCGCATCCTTCTAAACTCCAATGAGTACAGTCCCAGTCTACTCAACCTCTCGTCATAATCTAATCCCCTCAACTCTGGGATCAACCTAGTGAATCTCCTCTGCACTCCCTCCAGTGCCAGTACGTCCTTTCTCAGGTAAGGAGACCAAAACTGAACACAATACTCCAGATGCGGCCTCACCAACACCCTATACAATTGCAGCATAGCCTCACTAGTCTTGAACTCCATCCCTCTAGCAATGAAAGGCAAAACTCGATTAGCCTTCTTAATCACCTGTTGCACCTGCACACCAACTTTTTGCGACTCGTGCACCAGCACACCCAGGTCCCTCTGCACAGCAGCATGTTTTAACATCTTACCGTTTAAATAATAATACATTCTATGAAATAGAATGACATAGTCACCTTGACCCACGGACTCCAAAGTCAAGAGGAAACATTTGAGGGCAAGATAAAAAAGGAAATGAAAACACAATTTCCCGATCTACTTTCAGAGGGAGGGGGTGATATATGGTCTGCCGTGTCCCCCTAATAGTTCACTGCTTTGTAAACCGCTGCCAGATATCTATTATTTTATATGCTTTGAATTATCGAAATTGTCACAGATTACATATCACCAGTCCGCGGTAACACAGTATTACTGTGCACAATAAATAGTCTTATAACTACGGATACATTCAGTAATTCTTGTACCATAAAAATAGATTATTGGAGATTTTATTGCATTGGAGATTTCTTTCACATGATGCTGAGCCCTATTAACAGTAATAAATATTAAATGCTGCAGCACGATAATAAGGTCTATTTTATCGTAGATATGCTTCCCCTGATTAGGTACAGCATGAGCCGTAGAATCACAGAGCTGCAAAATCAGGCTATTCACCCATCATGTCTGTGCTGGCTGTTTGAAAGAGTTCTCCAATTTGCCCCACTCCTCGCCCCCACTCTCGCCCTGCTCCTTTGCAAAAACCTTAGAATGTTTCCTTTCTAAAGTCTATATCCAGGTCCCTTTAGAATCCGCTGCCATTAGCTTTTCAGACAGTGAGTCTGGATGTGGTAGGTTTAGATATGATCTGTTTGTTGTGGAATCGATTAGCCCTGCCTATCACATGCTGCCTCCGTAAGTAGCCTGGTGTCGTTGCTTCCCCAGATTGACACCTACTTTTTAGGTGTGCCTGGTGCTGCTCCTGACAGACCCTCCTCCTGCACTCTTCAATGAACAAGGGTTGATCCCCTGGCTTGGTAGAGTGGAGGATATGCGGAGCCATGAAATTACAGATTGTGATTGAATATCGTTCTGTTGCTGTTGATGACCCACAGTGCCTCATGGATGCCCAGTTTTGAGTTGGTAGAACTGTTCGATATCTACCCCATTTAGCATGGTGGTACTGCACACAACATAATGGAGGGTATCTTCACCTTTGCAACATTTAAGAAGCAATTGGATGAGCACTGGAAGCGCCATAGCATACAAGGTACGGACCAGTGCTGGAAAATAGGACTGCAATAGATAGGTTCTTGATGGGCTGAAGGGTTACTTTTCATCCTGTAAAACTCTATGACTCTAAACCGAAAAAAAACAAATTCTCCTCATCTCCCCGAGCCAGTGGAAACATCTTTTACTCTATCTGTGAGCGCTGGCAAGATGAAGATCACGGCTGTAGTATGGCACTATTTTGCTGCTGGACCATCTTATTCGACAGCCCTAAAGTATTTTCATTAGGACAAATTCACATGTTGATTTTATTCACTGGATTCCAAGGTAACAGTTTGCATTCCAGGTCTATCAATATGCCTATCATTCAACTGCCTAATTGGCTGCATGAGATTGAGTCCCAGCAGTGGAATGAATCTAATTACTGCATATTGGAATGTCTACTTACGGAATATTTTGTTAATTTTCTTCATTGCAAAGGAAAGCGGTTCATGTTTCGGACCATGTTTTTCAGGTGGATCCATTGGGCCCTGTCTAGATTTCGGCCATCATTCCCAACCCTGAAAGTGGCCGAGCTGTTTAATCAGACAGTAAGTACCATCCACTTTGCGACAATGCTGTCTCAGTTCCAATGAGAGTCAACCATGTCCACATAGAATAACACATAGAATGGATTGACATGGCCCAGCCTGTAGTTTTAAAAGATTCATAGAAAGGTTATCTTGATGGTGATTTTGGTCTCTTTTTGTTTTGACAACTGCTTGATCCCTTTGTCTCTTCTGTCATGGGGGCTACTCCTATCTACCCCTCTCTCCCATAGGGTTGACAATTCCATTTAAATACATCCCTGGAGGTTTTATCACATGATTTGCCCCCATTCTCCAGCAATTAGTTGGCCAACACATCCATCCTTGTGTCTCATTACCTTCCAACACCAACTGCAAAGCGAAAAGACTCATTACCCAATCAGATGATACTTGACCGCCAGCAACACAGCCTCCCCGCGCCCTCCCCAGCCCCCCCGCCTCCCCACCTCCCCGCCCCCCGCCTCTTCAATTTTTTAACATTTGGTGAACAAAAATGTTCAAAGAAAAATGACAACAAATAAAATCTTTTCTTAACGTGCCGGTGATGTTTCTCCAAGGTCGCACACAGCAGTGTCCTGGAGATTGATCTTCAATTCCTGGACACTCCAGGTCAACCCTGGAGGGTTGGCAACTCTCCCTTCCCACCACGCTCACTTCAAGCCGAAAGACATCACAGAATGGTTAGGGAACAGAAGGAGACCATTTCGTCCATCGTGTTTGCATTGCTTCTCCAAACGAGCAATGCGCCTAGTGCCATGCCCTCATCTTCTCCCTGTAACCCTGCCCATTCTTCATCTTCAGGTAATAATCTAATTCCCTCTTGGAATTCTAAAAATAATGAATTAGCCACTGTGTTTCTTGTCACTCAGCCCAATTTTGTATTCACATTACTACCTTCCCTTTTGTTCCATTTCACAGTGTCATAAAACCAGATCATCTGTTTATTTTTGTATGATGCTGATTGAAGGATACATCTAATCACTCACCTTCACCTCTTCGAAATAGAGCCTTGGGATCTTTCCATCCACCTGAGCCGGTTTAATGTGTCATCTTAAAGACAGCGCCTCCAATCGTGGAGTTCTCCCTCAGTTCTGCACTGGAGCGTCAACCCTGTTTCACCACAAATGTGCTCAAGCCCTGGAATGGGACTTGGAACAGAAAGCCTTGTGAACTAAAGGCAACAGTGCTACGGACTGAGCCACAGCTGGGACCCATACTTGTGATGGCATGGAGAAGTAATGCCTTTCAAAACTTCAGGATGCCCCACAGTGCTAATGAAGTGCTCACTGAATGAAGTACAGTCACTGGTCCAAATGTAGGGAAAAGAAGCTGCAACTAATTTGAGCAGAGCAAGCTCCCACAAATACCAAGACGACAATGGTTACATAATCTGCTTTCTTTTGTGGTGTTGATTGAAAGGTAAGTGTGGAATTTTGTGAAGAGGCTTTTGCACCTACAACCCTTACCACCCCACAAATCTATGGTCTCAATCACCTCGGTGCAGGACGTGTTGGTCTACATGTTTCATTTGGCAAACTCTCTCTCTACCCGGGTCTCTAGACTCACAGCCGGCCTGGCAGGGCGAGTGGAAATGGAAGGCAATAAAAAGGAAAGTTGGGTCACCTGTCATTGAGGTTCTTTGCTATTATCTCTTGTTTGCTATTCACCTGAGTCATTAACTCAGGCATCTCCGAAATTGTAAAATCCCTCAAAAGCAGCCAGTCAGGTCACTTCTCTGCTCATTGACGAGTCATAATTGTAGTGCAATAAACTGAGTTTCACGGAAAAATGTGATCTATAAGTAAGTTCCCGCAGACAGGCATCTTGAACGGTTAGCTCCCTTTGCAACTTTTCAGAAAAAAACAACTGTTTCCATCACGAAATATGTGCATCATTTCTGTGAATGATCTGAAGTTTGTTAGGTGGGAGAACAGCATTATGACTATGACTGACTCCCATTTTTTGTAGTAAATATATAACAAAGTTAGAGGGAAATTCCATCTCAGTGTTAGGATCATAGGGGTGCATTTTCCAGTCCGAACCACTGCGAGAATCGTCACGGTGGGACAGAGAATTTGACAGTGTTTAAGAACCCGACTGGTGTTGTCTGTGAAAGTGTCTCAAAATCCCGAAGGATAACTTGAAACACTGGTTCTTAGTGGTGTATATTTGTTAGGAATAATGTGAGGAACAGTGTACAGCCCAGTGAGGAGCTCGTCCAGTCATTGTGTAAACAATCAATAAAGAATATTTATTAAAGTAAAAGAAAAAATACACAACAAAAATTAATGTAAACTATGACACTTAGGTATATGAATAACTAAACACACTGTTAGATCTGAAGTTACCACTTCTTCCCAAATTATGCCCACGTTGCCTGAACTCACCAAAAACATCCAATTTTAGTAACTCTGCAGGTCAAATCCAGTTAATAGTTACCACACAATACCGCTTAAGTGACCAAGTCTGGGAAACCGTCTCTTCCTGGTTCAGCGAAGGCACTAAACTGCGTCTTTCACAGGAGAATGTCTGCAATCTGTCGTGGCTCTAAATGTCTCCATGGCTTGGATCACAGATGGAGTTGGCCTGTCTGGCTATTGGATGGAGAACTAGCCTGCCTCTCCAATGAGACTGCTAGCAGTTATACAGCTCAATCTCATTGATATTTCCCCCTATGGATTCTACTGTCTACCTCGCTCAAATTCATTGTCTGTAAAAGTTACCACTGATCTCTAGTCAGCAATATTTCTGATATGGCCATTCGCACCTCATTGTCTCTAGACTCCTGCTAATCTTGTTAATATTTTGTTATTTTCTTTTCATCTCAAATTCCCTGTTAATCTTAACTTTCCACATTCCTTCCCACAGACTATTTTAAAGATCTATCGCTGTCGGGCGGGAATTCCCGGTCTCAGGGCGGGCGGAACCGAAAAATCCCACCAAAGAATGGTTACGTCATAGAAGGGGGTCATTCGGCCCATCGGGTCTGCGTGGCCCCTTGCCAGATGAATTCACCTGGTGCCATCCCTCCCCCCCCCCCCCCCCCCCACCTTTTCACCGTAGCCCTGCTCATTTTTACTTTTCAGTAATTAATCCAATTCCCCTTTGAATTCTCCAATTAAAGCTGCCTCCACCACACTCTCGGGCAAAGTATTTGAGATCCTACCCACTCCCTGTATGATAAGGTCTTTTTTTAAAGTTGACATTTCTTCTATTATCAATGACATTAAATCAATATCCTCTGATTCTCGAACCTTCCGCCAGCGGGAACAGTTTCCCCCTCTTGTACTCTGTCCAGACCCCTCGTGATTTTGAACACCTCAATCAAATCCCCTCTCGACCTTCTCTTCTCCAAGAAGAATGGTCCCAACTTCACCAATTTATCTGTGCAAAAGAAATTCCTCATCGTTGGAACCATTTTCTTTAACCCTCTCTAATGTATTCACACCCTTCCAAAAGTGTATGGAAGGTGCACATATCAAGGGTTAACTTTCATGATTGTGACTGGTTTAATGAGATAAAGTCAAGCATTGAAATAATCACCAACAAAAACCCAGGCATGCATATCCTTTACTCTCCTTAATGAATTTTGGTCACTGTATTTTAGATTACTTTCTGCATTGAATAAAATAAATAATATAATAATAATAATAATCTTTATTGTCACAAGTAGGCTTACATTAACACTGCAATGAAGTTATTGTGAAAAGCCCCAAGTCACCACATTCCGGCGCCTGTTCGGGTACACAGAGGGAGAATTCAGAATGTCCAACTTACCTCAGAGCACGTCTTTCGGGACTTGTGGGAGGAAACTGGAGCACCCGGAGGAAACCCACGCAGACATGGGAAGAACGTGCAGACTCCACACAGGCAGTGACCCAAGCCGGGAATCGAACCTGGGACCCTGAAGCTGTGAAGCAACAGTGCAAACCACTGTGCTACATTGTTGCCCATGCATTAGATCCGAACATGCTAATATCCTAAAATAGGGTAGAATGTTGACTTGTTCCCACATTTTCCCCATATTGATTCTATCATTTCTAGGTCCAGACTGAAAGGGGTTTTGTTATATTTCTTTGTTGCTGCAAAGAGAAATGGTATGGAGGTGCCATTTCTCTGGACTCTTGTGAAGCACAACAAGAGGGTGCTACTCAATACAATCAAGGTGGTGATTTGCTGTGGCAGCATGGTGGCGCAGTGGGTTAGCCCTGTTGCCTCACGGCGCCGAGGTCCCAGGTTCGATCCCGGCTCTGGGTCACTGTCCGTGTGGAGTTTGCACATTCTCCCCGTGTTTGCGTGGGTTTCGCCCCCACAACCCAAAGATGTGCCGGGTAGGTGGCTTGGCCACCCTAAATTGTCCCTTAATTGGAAAAAATGAATTGGCTACTCTGAATTTAAAAAAAAAAAGATGGTGATTTGCTCAAAGCCTGCGCAAACACTCTGCTGACGTCACTGCACATCATGTGATGCTTTACCAGCAGGGAGGGGTGGCATGGTGGCATATTGGTTAGCCCTGCTGCCTCACAGTGGCAGGGGCCTGGGTTCTATTCCGACCACGGGTGGTTCTCTGTCTGGAGTTTGCACGTGTGTGTGTGGATTTCCTTTGGGTGCTCTGGTTTCCTCCCACAGTCCAAAGATGTGCAGCTTAGGTGGATTGGCCATGCTTAGTGCCCCTTAGTGTACAAAGATGTGTGGATTAGATGGGGATAGGGCAGCGGCCTAAGTAGGGTGCTATGTCTGAGGGTCGGCCTCCTTCTGCACCGTAGGAATTCTATGTTGGTGGTGTAATTCCTAGCTACCTCTCCCTGGGAGAGTCTTTTAGAGATTTTCTCCTTCCTAGCAATTTGTGTTTGTTGCAATCGCTTGACAATATCTGAAGTATCAGGTGGAATTAAAAATCAAACTGTTTGTAATTTCCTTTTAAACAACAGCATTGCCGGTGAACTTTGCATGGTAGTATGTACAGTGTTCCGGTATGATATTAGAAATTAGTTTACTCTTCTTGATAATGTTCCCTGATCTTTCGATGCTCTGATAGAATGCTTCAGTGATTGCACAAAATGTTCAGCCAATCCATTTGTTGCTGGATGACATAGAGCTGACTTGATAGGCAATATACCATTCCCTTTCAAGTAGCCCTCAAGCTCCTTTGAAGTAAACTACGTATCATTGTCACTGCCAACCTGCTCAGGTGCTCGGAATCTTGTGATTATTTCACCTAATTTTTCAATGATCTGCTCCGTCATCGTAAACTTCATTCTTGCGACTTCTGGCCATTTCGAGTGCGCGTTCACAGTAATCAAGAACATCGGCGGGATTCTCCGACCCCCCGCCGGGTCGGAGAACCGCCGAGGGGCGGCATAAAACCTGCCCCCCGCTCCGACGCCGGCTGCCTAATTCTCCGGCGCCGGTTTTCGGGCAGGGGTGGGGATCACGCCGTGCCGGTCAGGGGCCGTTGGCAGCGGCCCCCTCCAGCAATTCTCCAGGCCCAGATGGGCCGAGCGGCCGGCCATTTTCAGCCAGTCCCGCCGGTGTGCAATGGGCATGGTCCATCACGGCGGGACCTGGCTTGTCGGCCGTCTGCCGGAGTCCTCGGGGAGGGGGGGGGCGCGGGGGGGATTCGGCCCCGGGGGCCCCACGGTGGCCTGGCCCGTGATCGAGGCCCATTGATCTGCAGATGGGCCTGTGCCGTGGGGGCACTCTTTCCATCCGCGCCGGCCTCTGTAGAGCTCCACCATGGCCGGCACGGAAAAGAAACCCCCTGCGCATGCGCAGGAAACACGCATGCGCCAGATCACGCCAGCGGTTCTGCGCATGCGCCAACTCACGTCGGCCCTTCGCGCCGGTTGGCACGGCGCCAACCCCTCCGCCACCGGCCTAGCCCCCAGAAGTGCGGAGGATTCCGCAACTTCCGGGCGGCCCAACGCCAGAGTGGTTCGCACTGCTCTTGCCGCCGGCGTCAGGCCATCCGGCCTGTCGTGGGAGAATCCCGCCCATGTATCCCTCTAGTGGACCAGCGTAATCGATATGTGTTCTCTGCCATGGCTGAGTCAGCGATTCCCATGGTTGTAATGCTGTAGTGCTCTTTAGTTTTGCACAGGATTGGCATTGCCCAAATCTCTCTTCAATTGTCACAAAGTCGCTGATGTTATTCCCAACTTGGAACACTGGTTCACAGGGGTGTATGGTTTTATTTTGTTTTGGTGTAAGGAGACAAGTGAAACCCCAGTGAGAATAAACAGCTCAATCATTGTGTAACAATTTTTAAAGACTATTTATTAAAGCAAAGAAAAGACACATGAACAGGAGCAATTAACATGTATGAATTACTAAACACACACACACAGTTTATACAGATTGTACCCCTTGTTCCAAAATATACTTGTGAAACGTGAACAACATAAGAATTCCCCCTTTCCTCTCCCAGCGTCTGCGTGGGTCTCACCCCCACAACCCAAAGATGTGTGAGGTAGATGGATTGGCCACACTAAATTGCCCCTTAATAGGAAAACATTTTTAAAATCCCTATTTCCTCAAACAACATCCAAATTAAATAACCACCTTGTAGTTACCGCTTAATACAGGGATAATACTCAAGTCTGGGAAATGTCTATTCCTGGTCGCTGGGTAGCCAGGGAAAGGGTTGGCCCACTGAAGGATAGGCAAGGGAATCTATGTGTGGAGCCAGAGGAAATGGGCGAGGTACTAAATGAATACTTTGCATCAGTATTCTCCAAAGAGAAGGAATTGGTAGATGTTAAGTCTGGAGAACGGTGTGTAGATAGCCTGGGTCACATTGAGATCCAAAAAGACGAGGTGTTGGGTGTCTTAAAAAATATTAAGGTAGATAAGTCCCCAGGGCCTGATGGGATCTACCCCAGAATACTGAAGGAAGCTGGAGAGGAAATTGCTGAGGCCTTGACAGAAATCTTTGGATCCTCACTGTCTTCAGGTGATGTCCCGGGGGACTGGAGAATAGCCAATGTTGTTCCTCTGTTTAAGAAGGGTAGCAAGGATAATCCAGGGAACTGCAGGCCAGTGAGCCTTACTTCAGTGGTAGGGAAATTACTGGAGAGAATTCTTCGAGACAGGATCTACTCCCATTTGGAAGCAAATGGACGTATTAGTGAGAGGCAGCATGGTTTTGTGAAGGGGAGGTCGTGTCTCACTAACTTGATAGAGTTTTTCGAGGAGGTCACTAAGATGATTGATGCAGGTAGGGCAGTGGATGTTGTCAATATGGACTTCAGTAAGGCCTTTGACAAGGTCCCTCATGGTAGACTAGTACAAAAGGTGAAGTCACACGGGATCAGGGGTGAGCTGGCAAGGTGGATACAGAACTGGCTAGGTCATAGAAGGCAGAGAGCAGCATTGGAAGGATGCTTTTCTAATTGGAGGGCTGTGACCAGTGGTGTTCCACAGGGATCAGTGCTGGGACCTTTGCTGTTTGTAGTATATATAAATGATTTGGAGGAAAATGTAACTGGTCTGATTAGTAAGTTTGCAGACGACACAAAGGTTGGTGGAATTGCGGATAGCGATGAGGACTGTCAGGGATACAGCAGGATTTAGATTGTTTGGAGACTTGGGCGGAGAGATGGCAGATAGAGTTTAATCCGGACAAATGTGAGGTAATGCATTTTGGAAGCTCTAATGCAGGTAGGGAATATACAGTGAATGGTAGAACCCTCAAGAGTATTGACAGTCAAAGCGAACAGGTCCACAGGTCACTGAAAGGGGCAACACAGGTGGAGAAGGTAGTCAAGAAGGCATACGGCATGTTTGCTTTCATTGGCCGGGGCATTGAGTATAAGAATTGGCAAGTCATGTTGCAGCTGTATAGAACCTTAGTTAGGCCACACTTGGAGTATAGTGTTCAATTCTGGTCGCCACACTACCAGAAGGATGTGGAGGCTTTAGAGAGGGTGCAGAAGAGATTTACCTTAATGTTGCCTGGTATGGAGGGCATTAGCTATGAGAAGCTGTTGAATAAACCCGGTTTGTTCTCACTGGAACGAAGGAGGTTGAGGGGCGACCTGATAGAGGTCTACAAAATTATGAGGGGCATAGACAGAGTGGATAGTCAGAGGCTTTTCCCCGGAGTAGAGGGGTCAATTACTAGGGGGCATAGGTTTAAGGTGAGAGGGGCAACGTTTAGAGTAGATGTACGAGGCAAGTTTTTTATGCAGAGGGTAGTGGGTGCCTGGAACCCGCTACCAGAGGAGGTGGTGGAAGCAGGGACGATAGTGACATTTAAGGGGCATCTTGACAAATACATGAATAGGATGGGAATAGAGGAATAGGGACCCAGGAAGTGTAGAAGATTGTAGTTTAGTCGGGCAGCATGGTCGGCACGGGCTTGGAGGGCCGAAGGGCATGTTCCTGTGCTGTACATTTCTTGGTTCTTTGTTCTTTAGTCCACCAGGAAAGGTATTTAAAACTGACATGAGGAAGGTTTTCTGCACTGCCTTGGTTCTAAGACTTAGAAGCTTGTTTGATATAAAATGGCTTCTCGGCTGCCAGCTGGAAAACTAGCTTTCAGGCCTGTCTGCTTTCTGAGAATGCTCGATGTTAACTGCCTCACTAGATTCTGATCATCTAGCCCATTATACCTTTGTTCCTATTTGATTATGCCTTCCGTGTATTTTATTTTTAAAAATAATCTTTATTGCCACAAGTAGGCTTACATTAACACTGCAATGAAGTTAATGTGAAAAGCCCCTAGTCGCCACATTCCGGCGCCTGTTCGGGTATTTGGATGTCTGCCCCTATTAAATTCCTACTCTGGACATTAAGATATGTATACCTCATAGATCTTTCCCCATCGTCTATGAGCTGTTTCTCCTCATAAACTGATTCATATCTGGGGCGAAATTCTCCGGAAACGGCGTGATGTCCGCCGACTGGCACCCAAAATGGCGTAAATCAGTCGGTCATCGCGCCGCCCCAAAGGTGCGGAATGCTCCTCATCTTTGGGGGCCGAGCCCCAACCTTAAGGGGCTAAGTGTTGGCCTAGCCAGTGATGCCCACATCCTGTGAAAGGATAAAAAGAAATAACTTGCATTGACACAGTGCATTATAGAACTAACACAATACTTTTGGAGTGTAAACTTTGATGCAGTGTAGGAACCCTCATATCCAATTTGCCATAGCACGCTCCCATTGATAGTCTGCTCATTGGTGTTGTTGGTAAGAGATGAATATTGGCCAGGACGTCGGGGAGAATGTCCCTGCAGACAGCAGCACCCCGGAAAAAGTAGCATTTTCTTGGTACATAGGACATGGGCATCGCTGGCAAGGCCAGCATTTGTTGCCCATCCCGAACAACAAAGTGCCATTTCAGAGGGCAGTTAAGAATCAAACACATTACCGTGGGTCAAAATCAGAAAATGCTGGAATATCTCAGCAGGTCTGGCAGCAGCTGTGGAGAGAGTACAGAGATAATGTTGCGAGTCTGGATGACTCTTTGTCAGAACTGGAGAGAACTGGAAATAGAGGGCTGGATTCTCCGCCCGGCCACGCCACCTTTCAGCCTCGACCCGCCGGCGGGATTCTCCATTACGCCGGCCGGTCGATGGGGTTTCCCATTGTAGGGCAGCCCCACGCCCCGGGCAGCGGCAAAACGGAGAATCCCACCCAGGATGAGATTTATACTGCTGTTGAGGGGGGGGGTGGGGGGGGGGGGGGGGGGGGGGGGGTGGTGGAGAGAGTGGTCGGATGGTTGCCAGGTGGAGGCTGGTGAGAGATTGACAAAGACTTCGAGGACAGAAGGACAAAGGGAATGTAAAAGGCGGTGGCCATGACTAAGAAGGGTGCCCCATTTTCCCGCATTCTCTGTTTTTGCTTCAGATTCCCGCAGCCGCAGTAATTTACCTTCACAATATTGTAGGTCTTGAGTCGCATGTCGGGCAGGCCGGGTAGGGACATCGGATTTCCTTCCCTAAAGGGCATGAGTGAACCTTATGGGTTTTTACAACAATCAAGGATAGTTCATGGTCATCGTGACTGAGCCCAGCTCGCAATCCCAAATTCATTCACTGAATTTAAATTCCACCAGCTGCCATTGTGCGATTTGAACCCATGTCTTAGAGAAAGTTCACCTGGGTCTCCGAAGTACGCGCCCAGTGACATTACCACTGCACCACTGTCTCTCCTCGTAACTGAGACGGGGCCACAATGTACATGAAGATAGGAACCATTTGTTTGCCTGTGGTCCATGACATTACTGATAGCTTTATAAAGAGCCAGGGAAACCGACCATTTGCCTGCAGCGAAATATCTTCAAGATTGCGTCTCCGTCTCCCCATATCCCACCCGATACACCCATCCCACTCCACCCCAGTCGAGAGTGGACAGGGTGGTTGGTGGAGTGTTAGGACTGGCCACTGCTTGTCATCAGTGCTGTAAGCAGGAGTTATCTGCTAGTGGTCCCTTGTCGAAATGCTCGTTTTAAACCAGTCACACGTCAGATTTGGCCGTGCGTGAACAATGCAAGCTGGACTGCAAATTTCTCCACAAGAACCCCCCAATGCCACCTTATCCTCAACAAACAGGAAATGAGATTCCAGAGGAGGAATAGAATAAATATCTCCGTCTTTCAATGGGACCCGCTCTTTTCCCATGCCTGGACACTTTCAGTGGTCCCCACCCCATTTTACATTTTGTATCCCCTTCCTTTACTGAGGAAAATAATTACAACAATGGTAAAGCTCGCAGTGTGTCAGGCAATGCTTTAGAACATAGAACATAGAACATACAGTGCAGAAGGAGGCCATTCGGCCCATTGAGTCTGCACCAACCCATTTAAGCCCTCACTTCCACCCTATCCCCATAACCCAATAGCCCCTCTAACCTTTTTGATCACTAAGGGCAATTTAGCACGCCCAATCCACCTAACAAGCACGTCTTTCGGGACTTGTGGGAGGAAACCGGAGCACCCGAAGGAAACCCACGCAGACAGGGGGAGAACGTGCTGACTCCGCACAGACAGTGACCCAGCAGGGAATCGAACCTAGAACCCTGGCACTGTAAAGCCGCAGTGCTAACCACTGTGCTCCCGTGCTGCCCAGCACGGTAATTTGGTCGTACGTGATCTTTTTGAACTGAGTGGAGCTTCTGATTCAGGTGCATTTTTCGGACTCAGCATCGCGAGATCTGTGAATTCCCAAGAACTTCCCCTCTCAGTTTGTAAAGTGGGCTCCCTTCTAAAGGCAAACCATTTTCTCAGCGTTCATTTGGAACCGGAGGGCAGCGAATTTTTGCTCAGCGAGATTCCACAAACAGCAATGTGACCATGGCCGGATGATCTGTTTCGGCGATGGTGATGTTGATTGAGGGATTGTCCCTGCTCTTCTTTAGGGTGTGTGGTAGTATGTATTGGGTTCATGTGGGACTGGAAGCCCTAATGTCATTGGCTGACAGATCCCAGGTCCTGGTTGGCCGTTGACCTCAAGCTCCGCCCTGAAGGCGGAGTATAAGAAGCCGGAGTCTTCCCCCGCAGGCCAGTTTACTATCGAGCTGCGGGGGAACAGACACGCTTAATAAAGCTTCATCGACTTCACTCTATTCGTCTCATGGAGTCTTTGTGCGCTACAGGGTGCATGGGATATTTTATACCCACCTGAGGGAGCAGGCAGTGCTTCCTCATCTGAAAGATAGGATTCTCTGTTTGGGAGACTAGTTCTCCCCCTGCGAGTGTAAATTAGCGTGCAATTCTATCTCCCTTACCATGCAAACTTATGCATGGCGAAGAACACAAGGGTTCCCGAAAGAATCTTGCTATCAGGCTGTCACTTTGAGCGAGCGGTCCAATAGCGAAGCCCCATGCCCCACCCATTAATTTTGGAAAAAATTAATTAAATTATTCAAACACTGAAAACAAGCCCATTATTACAGCTATATGGTCTACGTTTGATTAAAAAATGGGAAAGAATCCCACTATTTATAGTTTAATTTTATTTGCAAAATGTACTCAAATCAGCTGATTGGACAATCTTGATTTATCATCCATGTCTCCTGCAGCCCCCCCAACACACTCCCAGCCCGCACCCCCACTACTCCACACCCTCCCAACCCCCTGCTCTACCACCTTGGCACCCTCCCACCCCCCAAACCCCACCACCAGGGCACCACTACCCCCTGTATCCCCACCACCCTCATCACCCCTACACGCCCCCCCCTCCCCACCAACCCCACACTCCCACCGCCCCCCGCCTCCACCACTTGAATTGTTATCGAAACAGTGCTTTCAAACAGTGCTTTGGGGCGGCACGGTCGCACAGTGGTTAGCACAGTTGCTTCACAGCTCCTGGGTCCCAGGTTCAATTCCCGGCTTGGGTCACTGTCTGTGCGGAGTCTGCACGTTCTCCCCGTGTCTGCGTGGGTTTCCTCCGGGTGCTCTGGTTTCCTCCCACAGTCCAAAGATGTGCAGGTTGGGTCGATTGGCCACGCTAAATTGCCCTTAGTGACCAAAAAGGTTGGGTGGGATTACTGGGTTACGGGGATAGGGTGGGGGTGGTGGCTTGGATAGGGTGCTCTTTCCAAGGGCCGGTGCAGACTCGATGGGCCGAATGGCCTCCTTCTGCACTGTAAATTCTATGAGTCTATGAAAACGTTTACAGCAAGGCTTTGGCCCAGCGAGACTTTATCGGAATTTATTGAAGAGAGACAATCTTCTGGCAAATGGTTTTGCAAGACCATTAACAAGATTGCTTAACAGAACGTTCTTGGTCACGCCTGTTGCAATTTTCTGAGTCAGAAAAAAAACCTCAAAGCCAAATGTGTTTTTTTTTTTGAAAAGCTACACATAACCTGCAATCAAATTCTCATGCAGCTGTAAATGAAGCATCTGCCAAACTGTGAACATCCTGGAGGGGTTTCACACTGCTGACCGTTTCTCAGATTGTTCTGTGAATTCCTCGCTGGTGCGACACATGTTCGCTGAAAGGAGAGATTCCTAATCTCTTTGAACAAGTCACGCTAGCTTCAAATCTCCCCAAGCACGAGAACGGTGCTGGACAGGCCTCAAGTGTGAAGTTACTGCCTCGTGTTTTGTTTTTGGAGTGTTGTGACCATCGCTGCACTAAGGCATGGGACAAGGTTTCAACAAACTCAGTCTCCTCTCTTTCCCATCCAGTGTACGGCCATCTCTGTAAATCTGTGTGAACCGCATCAATATGATGGGGCTGAAAGGATGAATAGTGCGCTTACAGAATGCTGGCGCTTTGATTGTGATTGTCTTAACACCATGAAATGAACTAATGCATAAAATTGATATTAAACGGAAATGCCTGTCCCTTGCATGCTAATGAGTGGCCCTGTTCTGGAACACAGATGCTACCATTGTTTCCCACGGAGATGACAAAAGAAGTGAAAATATTTACAGAGTCGTTTCAAAGTCCGGCATCTGCATTTTTATTATTTTTGCCTTTCACAGAGGGAAGAAAAAGAGGTGTCTAGCACTCATGATGGATCAGGCCAATAAATACCCATCGCTGTCATAAAACCACACACATGCTTTCCAAGAGTGGGGTCAGCAGTGAAAACAATAGCAAAAAGAAAATTCCAACAGGGAAAAGAGCAACAAAAAGAGAGACAAGCAAAACTTTCTCAATCGCCAATCAGTGCCAGGGGTTGTTTGCGTAAACTTTTGGAAAGGCCACTTGTTTGCTTTTCATGTGTGGGATTCTTAATTAGCTGGAGTGCAAACTATGCACAAACTCAATCCTTTTTGCTACCATAAACTTCAGCAGAACTGACTTCTCCATCAACTACAATGTGGGGACAGAGGACTGCACCTTCAGAATGAAATGAAATGAAATGAAAATGAAAATCGCTTATTGTCACAAGTAGGCTTCAAATGAAGTTTCTGTGAAAAGCCCCTAGTCGCCACATTCCAGCGCCTGTTCGGGGAGGCTGTTACGTGAACTTCACTGATTTTAGAATTTTCCAACAGGCACGATGTCCATGCTGCTCAGTCAGTGAAGGATTCATGGTGATTTGGGCCACAGCTATTTTTGGGAAGATGGAAATTGGTTAGCTAGGGCAGCACGGTGGCGCAGTGGTTGGCACAGCTGCCTCACGGCACTGAGGACCCGGGTTCGATCCCGGCCCTGGGTCACTGTCCGTGTGGAGTTTGCACATTCTCCCCGTGTCCGCGTCGGTCTCACCCCCACACCCCAAAGATGTGCAGGATAGGTGAATTGGTCACATTAAATTTCCCCTTAATCGGAAAAAAAAGATTTGGGTAACCAAAATGTATTTTAAAAAAAGAATATGGGGCGGTATTCTCCCACCCCTCGCCGGGTCGGAGAATCGCCGGGGGGGGGGGCGACGTGAATCCCACCCCCGCCGGACGCCGAATTCTCCGGCACCGAAAATTCGGCGGGGGCGGGAATCGCGCCGCGCCGGTCGGCGCCCCCCCCCCCCTCAATTCTCCGGCCCGCGATGGGCCGAAGTCCCGCTGCTGTCATGCCAGTCCCGCCGACGTGAATTAAACCACCTACCTTACCAGTGGGATTGGCGGCGCAGGCGGGCTCCGGAGTCCTGGGGGGGGGGTGCGGAGCGATCTGGTCCCACCGATCCGCGGGCGGGCCTGTGCCGCCTCAGCCACAGGCTCCGCGATGGCCGATGCGGAAGTGACACCCTCCCTGCACATGCGTGGGGATGACGTCAGCAGCCGCTGACGCTCCCACGCATGCACGGACTTCCGCCAACTGGCGCAGTCCCTTCGGCCCTGGCTGGCGTGGCGCCAAAGGCCTTTCCCGCCGGCCGGTGGCGCACCAACCACTCCGGCGCGGGCCCAGCCCCTCAAGGTGAGGGCTTGGCCCCTAAAGGTGCGGGGAAATCTGCACCTTTGGGGCGGCCCGACGCTGGAGTGGTTCCCACCACTCCATCCCGCCGGGACCCCCCGCCCCGCCGGGCAGGGGGGAATCCCGGCCATGGTTAGCGAATATCGCTGAGAAAAGGCAACAAAGGTTGGATTGGTCACATTCTCGGGCACGGATGCGTGCTGAAGGAGGTGGCTGAAGGACGTTTGTGGGGTCTGGACCAAAGAGGAGGAAAAGAGAATTAAAAAAAAAAAAATTTAGAATACCCAATTATTTTTTTTGCAATTAAGGGCCAATTTAGCGTGGCCAATCCACCTACCCTGCACATCTTTGGGTTGTGGGGGCGAAACCCACGCAGTCACGGGGAGAATGTGCAAACTCCAGGCGGACAGTGACCCAGAGCCGGGATCCGAGGAAAAGAGAATGTTGATGTTCGACAACTTGAAATTGAAAACGCAAGAGTCCAAGACGTGCTGGAGGAGTGAGCGCAAGACAGCAAGGTGTGGTGAAATGAGCAGAGGTCCGAGCTGTCCTTGCACAGGTCATATTCATCTAACTACTAAGCTGGCAATTGTGCAGACACACATGGGCTTGTTTCTGAGAGGCACTTCCCCGAGGTCCTCCCTGCTTTCCGATGGGGAAGTGTCGGACCTCCACTCTGTACTACAGATCACCAACCTCTTGCAGCCCAACAACAGCAACTTGCATCGATTCAGCAGCATTAACACAATTAAAAGTTCCGAGAGCTTTACAGGAGCATTGCCAAACAAAGTCCTTCGCTGAGACACATAAAAGCGGATGTCAAGGTGGGCGGCCCAAAGCATGTAATCAAAGAGATACATTTTAAGAAGTAGATTGAAGGAGCAGAGAAAGATAGAGAAGTGAAGAGGTTTAGAGAGGGAATTCTCAAGTTGTACAATTCGATTATTCTAATGCAGATAGGTAGGGACAGTCTCGAAGATGTGGTAGACCGTATTATATGTATTACAGTACCTGTGTTGGAGGTACTACTGTATCACAGATGTGTGGGTAAATCTCTGTCTGCTGGCTCCGCCCAGTGGACGGTATACGAGCTGCTGGGGAGCACATCTTGCCTAATAAAGCCTTCGATTATTCGCTAATCTCGCTTTCGCAATAATTGATCGTGCATCAATTTATTAGACAAGATATTGAAAGATGGAGCTCCGCATCAAGCCGGGCCGTCTGCAACTGAGCCCCCACGTGGCAAACGTTTCGGCCACCTTTGGTCACTGGCTGGCTTGCTTCCAGAGCTACATCAGGACATCCACAGACCCACCCACGGAGGACCAAAAGTTACAGATCCTCTACTCGAGGGTGAGTCCCAAAATTTTTACACTCATCCTAACTACGCTGAAGCTATGGCACTGCTGAAAAGGCATTATATTTGCCCGGTGAACCAAGTGTATGCTAGACATCTTCTGGCCACCAGACGCCAAATCCCGGGGGAATCACTGGACGACCTCTACCGCACCCTGCTAGCCCTCGGTAGGAACTGCGACTGTCGGCAAGTTTTGGCTCCCGAGCACACTGAACTCTTAATTCGGGATGCCTTCGTCACAGGCATGCTGTCCACACAGATCGGTCAGCGGCTGTTAGAAGGAGATACACTAGATCTTAAGGAGGCTAGGAGACTCGCGAACTCTTTAGATTGGCCTCCCATAACGCCCAGGCGTACGCCCCGGCAGCGCGGCACCCCCATGGACAGCGTGGACCCCACCTGCTTCCGACCCGACCTCATCCTCCAATTCACCGCAGCAGCCAGTCAACCCTGGGGGGCCCAGATGCTACTTTTGTGGGCAGACCAAATACCCCCGGCAACGCTGTCCGGCCCGAACAGCGACGTGCAAAGGATGCGGCACTTTGTGGCAGTATGCCAGGCCCGGCCGGCCGCCGCCGTCTTCGCACACCCCACGGGCGACCCGGTCCCTCCGCCATTCTCCAGGGGTTGGTTTAGCACAGGGCTAAAGAGCTGGCTTTGAAAGCAGACCAAGGCAGGCCAGCAGCACTGTTCAATTCCCGTACCAGCCTGCCCGAACAGGCGCCGGAATGTGGTGACTAGGGGCTTTTCACAGTAACTTCATTTGAAGCCTACTTGTGACAATAAGCGATTTTCATTTTTCCCCCTCGCAAGCCATGTGCGGCCCGTGTGCGCTGCCATCTCGGACTCCGCAGGCCGCGTGCAGCCCGTGGGCACCGCCATCTTGTCCACCGACTGCCATGTGTGACCCATGGGGGCGGCCATCTTGGACGCCGCCACAGGAACTCGACCCGACTGACCGTTTATCGCCTGCTGTGACCTCCTTCACCGCTGTTCAACCGGGGGTCTCCCAGCATCTGCTGCATCTCGCCTCCATTACTCTGGACCAGTCTCGGTCACGGAACCTCATGACCACCACGCCAACCTCCCCAAATTCCTCCATACCGCCAAACTCCTTAATCTCACTTATAACAAGGAGAAATGCATGTACAGCACCGATCGCCTAGCCATCCTTGGCTACGTAGTACAGAATGGAGTAATAGGCCCCGACCCTGACTGCTTGCGCCCCCTTATGGAGTTCCCTCTTCCCCATTGCCCCAAGGCCCTGAAACGATGCCTGGGGCTTTTCTCTTATTACGCCCAGTGGGTCCCCAATTATGCGGACAAGGCCCGCCCACTAATCCAATCCACAGTTTTTCCCCTGTCGGCTGAGGCCCGCCAGGCCTTCAACCGCATCAAGGCAGACATCGCAAAGGCTACAATGCACGCTGTCGATGAGTCCCTCCCCTTCCAGGTCGAGAGCGACGCATCGGACGTAGCTCTGGCAGCCACCCTCAACCAGGAGGGCAGGCCGGTGGCCCTCTTTTCCCGCACCCTCCATGCCTCTGAAATCCGACACTCCTCTGTTGAAAAGGAGGCCCAGGCCATTGTAGAAGTTGTGCGGCATTGGAGGCATTACCTGGCCGGCAGGAGATTCACGCTCCTCACTGACCAACTGTCGGTTGCCTTCATGTTTAGTAATACGCAGCGGGGCAAGATAAAGAACGATAAGATCCTGAGGTGGAGGATTGTGCTCTCCACCTCCAACTATGAGATCTTGTATCGTCCTGGGAAGCTCAATGAGCCTCCTGACGCCCTATCCCGCGGTACATGTGCCAGTGCACAAGTGGACCGACTCAGGACCCTACACGATGACCTCTGCCACCCGGGGGTCACCCGGTTCTTCCACTTCATCAAAACCTGCAACCTGCCCTACTCCATAGAGGAGGTCAGGACCGTCACCAGAAACTGCCAAATCTGCGCAGAGTGCAAGCCGCACATCTACCGGCCAGATAAAGCACACCTGGTGAAGGCCTCCCGCCCTTTGAGCGCCTCAGTATGGACTTCAAAGTGCCCCTCCACCGACCGCAACACGTGGTCGATGAGTTCTCCCGGTTCCCCTTCGCCATCCCCTGTCCCGACATGACTGTGCCACCGTCATTACAGCCCTCCACAATATATTCACACTGTTCGGTTTCCCCACCTATGTACACAGCGATAGGGGGTCCTCCTTTATGAGTGACGAGCTGCGTCAATTCCTGCTCAGCAAGGGCATTGCCTCAAGCAGGATGACCAGCTACAACCCCCGGGGAAACGGGCAGGTGGAGAGGGAGAACGGGATGGTCTGGAAGGCCGTTCTGCTGGACCTACGGTCTAGAAATCTCCCGGTCTCCCGCTAGCAGGAGGGCCTCCCCAATGCACTCCAGTGTACCACAACTAATGAAACCCCCATGAACGTCGTCTTGTATTTCCCAGGAAGTCCACCTCCGAGACATCACTCCCAACATGGCTGGCAGCTCCTGGACCCGTCCTGCTCTGGAGACATGCGCGGACCCATAAGTCTGACCCGTTGGTCGAGAGGGTCCACCTTCTCCATGCTAACCCACAGTACACCTACGTGGCACGCCCCGACGGACTCCAGGGCACGGTCTCACTCCGGGATCTGGTACCCGCTGGATCCCCACCCACGGCCCCCTCACCAACCCCTCCACCCGAACCATTCTTCTCTGCTCCACCTACTTCCCCACCAGCGCACCTGACCGCAGCCCTCGCCCCAGGAGGATCCGCCCTCCCACTGGTTTCACCCGGAGGTAATGAAGCAGAGGACTGCACGCTCCCGGAGTCGAAAATGCCTGAGTTGGCGCCTGCATCACCACCGAGACTGCGACGGTCGCAGAAGACCATCAAGGCCCCCGATCAGTTGATTTCTTCTTTGTAATTGTTACTGTGGTTGTTATTGCTACTGTTAAAGGCTTTGCCACCTCCCCCGCCGGACTCTTTTTTCAACAGGGGGTGAATGTGGTAGACCGTATTATATGTATTACGGAACCTGTGTTAGAGGTACTACTGTATTAGAGATACGTGGGTAAATCCCTGTCTGCTGGCTCTGCCCAGTGGACGGTATAAAGAGGTATTCATCCCCGGCTGCAGCCATTTTCTGTTACAAGCTGCTGGGGAACACATCGTGTCTAATAAAGCCTTCGATTATTCTCTAATCTCGCTTTCGCAAGAATTGATCGTGCATCAGAAGATATTAACAACATTCCACAATTAGGAAGAGGAATTCAGGTTGCATTTTTAAATTCTTTTCCTTAGCCAGGGTCTACGAAAACCTGCCAGAACCATCCGCATCCAGTTGAGATTGGCCAACTTAGCCTGAAGAGAGTGTCATTTTTAAAATCAATTTAAACAAAATATGTAATTAAAAAGGAATAGAATGCTGTCTGAAACAACAGCTCACTGAGGTAGAGCTTCAGAATCACAGGCTGGTGTACCAGCCCTCCGCGGACATAGGGGCAAGAATCTCCAGCCTTCCCATTGAAGCCACTCCACGTCACCGGAAAACCCTGTGTGCTGACGGTCGGGCCAGAGAATCCCGCCACTAACGAACAGCCAGAGAATTATGACCAAGAACTGCATTTCTTTTACTTAATTAATTTTTTACGGGCTGTGGGCTTCGCAGGCTGGGCCAGCATTTGTTGCCCATCCCTCATTGCCCTTGAGAAGGTGGTGGTGAGCTGCCTTCTTCAACCGCTGCAGTCCATGTGGTGTAGGTACACCCACAGTGCTGTTAGGGAGGGAGCACCAGGATCTTGACCCAGTGACAGTGAGGGAAGGGCCGGTAAACTTTCACATCAGATTGGAGAGTGACTTGGAGGGGAACCACCAGATGGTGGTGTTCCCAGGTAACTACTGTCCTTGTACTTTATCAAATGCTGCCTTGATGTCAAAGACAGTCACTCTTACCTCCTCTCCGGCATTCAGCTCTTTTGCCCATGTTTGAACCAATGAGGCCAGGAGCTGGTGGAACCCAAACTGAGCCTCCGTGAGCAGGTTATTGCCTAGAAAGTGCCGCCCGATAGCTCTGTTGATAATTCCTTCCATTGCTTTACTCATGATTGAGAGTAGACTGATAGGGTGGTAATTGGCTGTGTTGGATTTGTTTTGCTTTTTGTGTCCAGGACACATCTGGGCAATTTTCCATATTGCTATGAAGATGCCAGTGTTGTAGCTGTACTGGAACAGTTTGACTAGGGGCGCGGCAAGTTCTGGAGCACAAGTCTTCAGTACGATTGTCGTAATATTGTAAGAGCCCATAGCCTTTGCAGTATCGAGTGCCTTCAGCTGTTTCTTGACATCACGTGGGGTGAATAAAACTGGCTGAAGATTGGCATCTGCGATGCTGGGGTCCTCAGCGGAGGTTGAGATGGATCATCCACTCGCTACTTCTGGCTGAAGATTATTGCGAATGCTTCAGCCAATAATCCGTTATTTGTCAGCTGTCAGATTTGGTAAATAACCAGAGTGGATATTAGCCTTGCTTCTGGATTTGACCAGGTTCAGGTGGCCATTAGCTTCTGTCCAGTAGCAGCTAAAAAGGGTTCAGGTATCGATTTATCTGGAAAAATATTGACTTGAGGCAACAGTATTGATTAGTCGGGAAGCAGCGTGCTCTTGGGAAAAGGAAAGGATGAAAATGTTTTAAAAACAAGCCAAGTGATCTTGCAAATGTAAGGTCATTCAAACTTTATCCTTTCAAGCTGCTGATCTGCAGTATAAATGTTAAACAAGTGGCTGTTGATGAAACAGGCACCACAATGCTTATCAGTCAACTTGCTTCTTTGCTTTGAAATCAAATATAACAAGACAAGAGTCTGCAATCTTGGACTTGTGTTTTGGTTTGTATCTTTTCCAATTCTCTAACTTGCTTATTCGTTCTTTTCCGAAGACAACATTTTATTCCTGATGTATATTCCCGAAAGCAATATGATGGCCCTTTGGTAATAGGTTTTGATGAGTTGTTGGACTACCAGAACTTCATAGTTGAAACCTGCTCAATGTCCTGACGCATACGCTTTTCAGTAAGAACCTTTGGAGAGACACCAGATTATTTGTGAACTGCAACATCGCTAATCATCCACGTAACCCATCATCTTTGATGTGATCCAGCAAATTAATCTGGAATCATCCCACGTCTGACTGAATATCCGACGACACAATGGCCGGAATTCGCCGGCCTTTGAGATTCTCCATTCCCACTGGCAGTGCAACCCCACCCACGGGTTTCCCAGCGGCATGGGGTGGCTTCAATGGGAAATCCCATTGACAAGTAGCAGGACTAGAGAATCCCGCCAGCAGCGAGCGCCGCACCGCCGAGGAACACGCGGCGAGTGGATCAGAGAATCCAGCCCCATATGTTTCTCAAAGGAGGCATTATGAAGTCAGTACAGGCAAACGTCTCTTCCCAGAATACTTAGATTGAAAGAAAGAAATATCCTGCATTAATATAGTGCCTTTCGCAGCCTCAGAATGCCCCATAGTGATTCACTGCCAGTGAAATATTTTTCAAACACAGTCACTGGACGCGATTCAGCGAACGCGTTACACCCGGCACAGAGCCGAAAGCAAGAGGTGAATCCCAGGAGAGGCTCAAATCAGAGCGGGCGCTGGGACGATCGTGAGTCACACGATTCACTGCACCCTGTACGACCAGGATCATGCTCTCGCTGGCTGATCTAGATAATGATATTTAAATGAACTATTAGGATAAATACCCGGACCCGGCATTCACCCGGCACCCGGAAGTCAACGGCCATGCGTGCGAGGCCTCATCATAGAATTTACAGTGCAGAAGGAGGCCATTCGGCCCATCAAGTCTGCACTGGTTCTTTGAAAGTGCACCCTACCCAAGCCCACATCTCCACCCTATCCCCATAACCCAGTAACCCCACCCAACACTAAGAGCAATTTTTGAACACTAAGGGCAATTTAGCATGGCCAATCCACCTAACCTGCACATCTTTGGACTGTGGGAGGAAACCGGAGCACCCGGAGGAAACCCACGCAGACACGGGGAGAACGTGCAGTCTCCGCACAGATAGTGAATGGGTCTCGTAGGCTATTAGAGCCCCCAGGTGGCTGGGGACAGGGCAGGGGACAGGCACTGGCACTCCCGCTGGCACCCGGGTACTTTGGCACTGTCACCTGGGACCCCTGGCAGTGCCAGGTTGGCTCAAGGAAAGGTCGGAGGGGTGAAGTGGTGGTGGAGGTCCTGAAAGCAGGGAGGGGGGTGGGTCCTAAAAGGGGAAGGTGTAGCAATCGGGGCAGCCATTCAAAATGACACCCCGATCTGTGAGCAGCCCGCCCTGCTGGCGAGCTCAGCTCCGCAGTGTAAGAAATCTCTCTAAGTGTGGCCCTGACGGGGAGAAAATCCCCAAGGCCCCAAAAAAGACCAAGTGCCATTGAATAATGGGGCCAATCGCAGCTTGCAGCCGCCAAGAAACACACCACCAAACCCGGCCAAAACCGGACTTAGAAATTTTACAGCTGAATCGCGGCCACTGTTGTAATGTGTGAATTACAGCCAATTAGAATACGCCAACATGCCACAAACAACAAAGTGAAAATGACCAAATAAACTGCAGTAGTGAAGTTGGTTGAGGGACAAATATTGGCCAGGACAGAGGGGAGGACACCTCCTCTCATGGAGCAGTATGACACCTTTTATAGCCATCTGAAAGGCAGGTGGGGCCTTGGTTTAAAGTTATGCCTGAAAGACGGCACCCTCAGTATCACACCGGGAGTATTTTGCCCTCAAAGCTCTGTACTGGAAGTTGAATCGAGCATCTTCTTCAGAGGCAAGCATGATACCCACTGAGCCACAACTAACACCTGGTTTAATCATGAGCATCTGATTTCATTGTGGTGAAATTCAGGGCACCAAAATGTCAGGAGCACAGTGAGGAATGGGTTGGTCTCCTCAAGACACATCATGAGCTAGAAAGATCGAGGCTCGGTCTCTAAAGAGCCCACGACACATGACCCCGATTTGAGGGTACCATGATGGGAAGGTGGCCCTCGAGGATGGCAAATGTTGCTTATTCCATTCCACAACCCCAGAGTGGGGTGGACAACAAGCAGCTGAGTTAACGAATGCAACCGTCAGTGACATTGGTAAAGGGCTAGGAATAGGATGGTGTTGGGGTGGAGGGGATGGGAAGGAGCCCAAAGTGAGAGGAACATTCAAAAAAATGCAGACTAGAAACAAAATCAAAATACTTTTGGTTTGTAAAAATGTTGTTGATGTCACGTCGCAGTATATTAGGAAGTTTCATGCAATTCTATTAAAACTGGATTCACACTGTTACGGCCCCCTGGGCTAGTGCATGGTCAATTCCAGCCCCACTTGACCCGGAGTCACAACACAAGTGAATTAACCAATAATTCTTCGAAAAATACCCAATGGGCAGAATTCTGTGAGCTTGAGGCTAAGTGTTGACGCCGTCGGAAATGCCGTCGAGAAACGCAACGGCGTCAACACGGCCTCAGAATCAGCAATTCTGGCCCCTACAGGGCGCATGCGCAGTGGCTCCCTTCTCCGCACCGGCCCCCGGCCCCGACGCAACATGGCGCAGGGCTACAAGGGCCGGCGCGGAAGAAAGGAGGCCCCCAGCTAGAGAGGCCGGCCCGCCGAACGGTGGGCCCCGATCGCGGGCCAGGCCACATCGGAGGCCGCCCCCCCCGGGGTCGGACACGCCCCTTCCCCCCCCCCACAGGCCGCCCTCGGACCCTTCCACGCCGAGGTCCTGCCGCCTGAGAGCAGGTGTGAACTGCGCCGGAGGGACTCGGCTTTTTTGCGACGGCCGCTCGGCCCATCCCGGGCCGAGAATCGGCTCTGCGGAGAATCACGTCCCGGCATCGGGGCGGCGTGGCGCGATTCGTGCCGGTCGCGGGGATTCTCCTGTCTGGCCCCAGGCTGAGAGCATCCCGCCCAAAGTCTTTGGCCCTTGGCTGCCCACTAATTACAGTCACCAGGTTTGTAAAATTAAACACAATTACATTTTATTATAACAAGAACTATAATGAAATATGCAGCTAATACAATTGATTAAGTATCATCTCAATTCTAATCCCCACTTTGACTTGCCCCCACCCTCTACACACACACACATAAGACAGACAAACTCAGAAGGGAGGAGGGTGTGAAAATCATAAGTAAAGGAATAAGAGTAGTTGTTTCAGATGGTTGTCTTTAAGCAGACCTTCCTTCAAATCCAAATCTCTGTTTGCACCATGTAATGGTTTCACAATAGATTCATTTATTCGGGTTCTCTGTCGTTTAATGTGTACATCAACACACAGAGAGGGAGCAGATCCTTGGGTCACTGAAAATCTTTCCACTCGAGTAGGATTCAATCACCACCTGTTACCAGGCAGAACACGGCCTTTTGGCTAGTTTCTTTGTCCAAAGCTAGCAGAGTGTTCTCTAGTGTAACTTTTGAATTCTTCATTCTCTCTGCTGCTTGACGTAAAGATACATGTCCATTAAGCATCCATGGATCAAAATGATAATGCAGAAAGAACCATACAACACAAATTATTAAAATGGTCACTGAAGACCACGTGACATTGGCATTTTGAGCTTCAGATGGTCCTAAGTCTCAAGTGAATATCTAATAAAATATGGACATTCATAGCCATCCTGGGAATTCTCACATCCCTTTGTTTAGGAATGGAACAATACAAGAGGACTATAGAATTCGGCGTGACTGGCTGTGGTGGAGAAAATTAACGCAAAAACTACCATGAGTATTTCATATGAGTGGGGAAGGGGGTGTTGCCAAAGCTGTGGGGGCTTTCAAGGGTTGGGGGAGGAGTGGGGGTCTGCTGTCAGAGCTGTGAGACCATGCAAACAGGAAGATAGCGGAGACTGTGCATGTCCAAATTACTAGACTAACAGCGTCCCAGCACCATGCAGCACATGACATGGAACAGTAGACTCAGATGGAGGATGATCTAGTGACATAAGGGATGGCTGGTCACCCTGGACAAAAAGGAATGTTGAACTCAATGTGTGTAAGATGGGTGTGAGCGGATCCTATCAATCTTCCATTGCATTAAAGATGGTTTTCCTCATCCAATCTAGACTGGGTGAATTTCAAAGTGTCAAATAACAACATGGGATCTTTGAAAACATACACACCAATCTTTTGTTTGGAAAAAGAACTTTGAACGTGTGGACGTCACATGATGAGGAAACCGTTTTACTGGCTGCTTTTAAGTCAGCACAAAGATGTTTGCAGATAGAGAGTTCGAGCAGAAAGTCATTGAACTAGCTGCAAGTCATCAAGCAGCCCAGGTAATAAACAGAAATACCTTGAAAATCCCTTTACTTCAACTTTAAAGTACCAGTCACATCTAAGAAACTCCAGGCCTGCCACGAAAAAAGAGATTATTATAAGCTATATCAGGATGTTGCATTCATCTCTATCTAGTATTCCTGTGTGGGAGATGAGCGAGTGAAATGTCGCATTATTTTGGGGTATTTGTGTGAGAATAAATTGTTTTTAAACTCATAAAAACTTGCTGCTGAATTTATTTAATTCAGGTTCTACACTCTGAGGGTAGGGAAAGACACATCTCTTACATACAAACATATTGCTTACAGGTCGTAAGGGGAACACATAAATTCTGTCCAAGTAACTTGGCTAATTGACAAACACAAAGCAACACTGATTTCCATGATCAGACGGAAATGAAATGAAATGAAAATGAAAATCGCTTAGTGTCACAAGTAGGCTTCAAATGAAGTTACTCTGAAAAGCCCCGAGTCACCACATTCCGGCGCCTGTTCGGGGAGGCTGTTACGGGAATTTAACCGTGCTGCTGGCCTGCCTTGGTCTGCTTTCAAAGCCAGCGATTTAGCCCTGTGCTATACAGCCCCTAAAGGTTTGTTTAATGGGACTGAAAGTTGTGAAGTCCCCCAAGGACCTGATATTATGCATCCCAGGGTGTTGAAAGAGATGAAATGAAATGCAAATTGCTTATAGCCACAAGTAGGCTTCAACTGAAGTTATTGTGAAAAGCCCCTAGTCGCCATATTCCGGCTCCTGTTCTGGGAGGCTGGTACGGGAATCGAACCAACCATGCTGCTGGCCTGCCTTGGTCTACTTTCAAAGCCAACGATTTAGCCCTGTGCTAAACAGCGCCTGCTATAATGCAGGTGAAAATAACATTGCTGGGTGAATCGCTGGAACTCAAATCTTATTAAGCAAAGTATATTTATTTTTCCCCTCACAAGGTCACTATTAAAGTAAAAGTCTTGACAGCTCCTCTGCAATATGAGAACATGTCAAAACCTCATTTGTATTCCTGGAAAGGATCTCAGAAAAAGCTTGTTTTCTGCTAACCAATCATTCCTCATCCCAATCCTCTAACATTCTCCAACATGAGCCTTACTCTCCTTTCCTGTTTTATTCACATCACCAATCTTCAAATTTGCCATCCAACAAACACTACCTCCCCTTTCTATCCCTCATTTGAAACCATACCTCATTGCGGATTCTCCCACTCGAATTAGTGCTCACCTCCAGACCGCATACCTGCAATTTTCCAGTCAACTGCATTATTTTCAAAACCTCAGCTCAGTGTCACCTAATTGACCTCAGTACCTTCTTCCCTGCCTGGTTCAGTGTAGGGTTGCCAACTGCAATTGAATGTGTTCAGGGAGGTTTAATCACATGACTTGCCCCCATGCTCCAGCCATTAATTGGCCAACGCAACCATCCTTGTGTTGTACTCCCTTCCTGGGCCAATTGAAGAGCAAAAAGACTCATTGCCCAACTGCATGATTCTTGACTGTCATCCAAACAACCGTTCTTCCCATTTAAAAAAAATATTTTTGTATCCGGTAAGGAGAAATGTTCAGAAAATGTAAAGAACAAAATATCCTTTTTATTGTCCCAATGATTTTTCTCTGGGGTTGCACAGCAATTTCCTGGAGATTGATCCGCAATTCCTGGAAACTCCAGGCCAATACTGGAGGGTTGGCAACCCCAGTTCAGTACCACAAGAGGCAACCTTCTGCTGTAGCTGGTCTCTTCAATCTCAGTGGTGTCCTGCACCACTTTCCTTGGCCCTTCTACCTTGCTTTCTCTACATAATAGGCATCAACTCAAATAGAAAGTAACAGGTTTCTTCCAATAAGGAGATCCCACTGCATTGTTGACCAAATTTCAGATACATGCATCCAATAAGTGAAGCGCAAATCCTTAATCTTTCCTCAACAACCTATTTTATTTGCTTTTATAGAATTATAGATACAGCGCAGAAGGAAGCCATTCGGCCTGTCATGGGTGTGTCAGCTTGGGGCAATGCACTTAACCCCCCCCCACTCTGCTCTTTTTCTTCAGCCCTGCATTTTTGTTCAGTTCCGGTAACGTGCCAATTCCCTTTGGAAAGTTACTGGTGAAATAGCTTCCACCAACCTTTCAGGGAGCGCATTCCAGATCAAACAAATTACTCAGTCAGAAATCGCTCCCTCAACTTGCCTCAGCTTCCTTCACCAATTACCTTAAACATATGCCCTACGCCCTTTTGCCACTATTATCAGGGTCTCCCTATCAAATCCCTTCAAGGTTTCAAACACCACCATCAATTATCTCAAACTTCTCTGCCCTTAGAACTAACTTTTCCGATCTCTCCCCATAACTGGGGCTGGATTCTCCAAAAATGGGGCTATGTCCTCACGCCAGCGTAAAAGCGCCAGCGTAAAAGCGCTAGCGTTGCACACCCCAGTTTCCTGCAAAAAATAAAAGGCGATTCACTTACCTTCTGGGGGCTAGCAGGGACCTGGGGCGCTTCACGCAGCTTTGGCTGTGCATACGGGGCCCCGCACTTCCGGTTCCGAGTCCGCCACATGCACACAGCGCCGACCTCCAGCGGCTGCGCTGAGCGCCATGTCGGACTCGGACCGCGGACCAACACAAACAAACTATCCCCCCCCCCATCCCCCGATCGGCCACGCGCCGCTGCATCGGACTGGCCCGATCGCTGCCCCGTCCGCCCATAAGGGGCCCCCTCCGCCCCGGTGCTCGATCCCTCAGCCCCCCACCAGGGCGACCGCTGACTGAATCTGCAGCGCCTGGCGAGAGTCCCGACCGGCCATATCACATTAGTGCCACCCCGTCGGAAATTCGGCTGGTCGGGTGCACAGTATCGCTGGGAGGGCCTCTAGTAATGGCCCCCCAGCCGCGCAATTAGCGGATGCGCGATTCTTTGGCGCCTAGAAAATCGCCGGAGCGGCGCCGGGCCCGATTTGGTTGGGAACTTCGATTCTCCGCCCCCGTGCCAAACGCGATTTCAGTGCGGAGCTGCAGAGTATCCAGCCCCTGAAGTCCCTCATCGCTGACGCCATTATGGTCAATCTCTTCTGCACACAGTCCAAGGCCCTGGCATCCTTCTTAAATTTTTTTTTTTTGATGTTTTATCATGACTTAGTTTTATTTAATTTCATTGACGATTTTTAAAAGCTATTTAAATGATGCCATTTAATTTTATTCCATATCACTTATTGAGCAACATCGTTATCACTGAATGGATGAGAACCCAAATCAGGCCTACTTGTGAGGTGCTGGTGATATTGCTGATTATTTTACCGCCAAGGCCAATTTTAAGACAGATAGATGAGTGACTGCAATGCCTCAGCGGCTGAATGCACCACACCTGCTGTACGAGAACAGCCCAAATTAGGGGCAGGATTCTCCAGTCCTCCAGTCGCCTGTTTCTCGGCCGCGTGCCGTTCGCTGGCGGCAAGATTCTGCCTTCCCGCCACTTGGCAACGGCATTTCCCACTGAAGCCACCTCACGGCAACCGGAAACCCGCAAGCCGGGCTGTGCTGCCGGCGGGAAAGGTGAATGGCAACGGCCGGAGAATCCCGGCCGAGGTTTCCAGGCTGAACGCTAAATAGTTGGGGTTTGATCTCAGCATACCTGGGCGAGGGAACAGGAAGCAATTTGCTTCAGTTCCCAAGCACGGCTGCAATCTAATTTCCTCTGAGGAGCAGGACAAATGTGTGGACGTCAGGTGAGAACAGGGTTAAGCTTAGAGGGGGAGCCCTTGTGTTAGGAGCCTCAACACCGTTGAACATCCCAGTTTCTCATCTGAACACAGAGCCAGGGTCAGCACTAAGGAAAACCAAATTGCAGCTTGAATCTGAGGCAAGAAGGGAAGGAAAACCAATGTTAGAAAAGTGGAGAGAAATAATAAAGAGACATCAAACCTGGGCTAATGCTCTCTCAGGTGGATGCAAAAGAGCCCATAGTGCCATTTCAAAGAAGAGCAGGTGGGTTAGCCAATATTTATAGATTATCAAGATGGCAAAAAATATTATTTGGACGTATTCAACATTGTAGTTTGTGGGGGCTTGCTGTGCACAGATTGGCTGCTGCATTATGACAGTGACGATCCTTCAAAAAGTGCTTCATTGGGTGCGAAGCATTTTGGGGGGTGTTGGCACTGGATCAGAGGACCTTCCTTTTGCTGTAAGCATCAGATTGCAAAGCGAGTATCGCCAGAAAGTGAAAGCTTCACAATTCTGCTTTTATTTAATATGCATCTCTCAGCTGCTTTTATCCTGAAGGGAGTGACGTTTGTCAACTTCACTGGCAGTGTGATTTGAAGAGCTGTGCTCAGGTTTTCCTGGCTCAGTTGGTTTTTTTTTCCCGCAGTCATGTTGAAGCCCCCGTGCTGGACCTCAGTGGGGCTCACAGTTTCGTGCAGTGACCAGAACATTGCCAACAAATTGCATCACCTCTGCCTCAGTGGCAGAGGACAATGGCACGCCATATGCCAGTGGTGGGGAAATGAATGGAGCTCATTTACACTGGCACTGGGTGTCTCGAGCCCTGCCACTCTTCCAGGAGAACAGGCCAACTATTGATACAAACGCCGAGGCGGCGGGAAATAAAAGGCAGCACAGACGGAATTAAACGCTGAAAGCTTCCCCTGGTGTCATTTCAGAACTTACAATTATTTCACATCGCAACGAGCTTCCCTGTTAATGTGACCTGTAGCTGACCCCCCCCCCCCCCCCTCCTTTATCTTTCCACACTGCACTTAAGAAAAAAACAAAACTCATATTTGACCTCTGACCTTTCGGTAACAAATCATTGTTTCCCTTCCTGGAAGCATTAGATGATGGCTGATGATTTAAGACCAACCTCTCAGTTGACACAGGACACTAATGAGGATAAAATGAGAAGGTCGCTGATCATTCCCACTTGGCCAGCCAGGACAAGGAACTAATCCGGTGTTAATTGTCCCTCACTTTTTAGGGTCTAGTGCAGACACAAGGACCAAGTCATATGGCTCTTGTCTTTATAATTGCCATAATTAGCTTTATAACATGCCTATTACAGTAATTTTGATTAAACATTGGGGTCACTGATGTCGTTTTCTCTTCCGTTTTGTCAGTGCCCACTGCACAGCCCTTCGGAAAGCTTTTTAAAAAAAGATAATCTGGCAGGCTGCTTCAATTAACAGACGCACGAAAAAGAAATCTTTGCAGCGAAGCACTTCCTCCGCTTACACCTGTACTGCCTCGCCTCCCCACAGTTCCGTGTGGCCACAAGGCAGCCACAATCTGTCAGCCTGACCCATATCTTGATGCGTCAATGTATCAAAGTCCTCACCGGTGCCAACAGAAGTGCTGTCAGTGTCGCCTCCTTATTGTTGCTGATTCCGTCTCGCGTGCGTGTTTATTTATTTTTATAATCTGAGAACGAAAAGGAAATAAAGTAATGTGTGTGTGCGTGTGCACGCTGTGTTTATAAACCCCGGCATCTCCCTAAATAACAGGCGGCATTTTTTTCCCAGGCATTTTCTCACTGTTTCATTATTATATTCAACAAGGTGATGGAGTGTAAAGCTAGCAGCAGTCAAACCTTTTACTGAAAATCAAATACCCACTAGTCTGTTTGTAATTGAGTGTTTACATGCAGTCAGGGACATCAATAGCTGAATGCTGAAAGCTTCAGAGAGAGAGAGACAGAAAAAATGAGCCTGCCAGTAGTTAATTGAGCATATAGATTCCTAATGTGTCAGACATTGCCCTCGCAGATGAAGGATGACACTTTTTAGAACGCATCTTCCTTTGTTACCATTTTAAGACTAATGAAGCTTGCAATTCATAAACCTGATGCTGAGCACTAATCTCTGAGCAGACCATACGAACAGGATTGCTGAGCTCAAACCCCACCACTCCCTTCCTCCCTTTTGCAGACAGAAATAGACCTTTGTACTTGGAGAAGAATTTCTCGTGCTTTTTTTTTGGTTAAATAGGTCTGTTTACTTTTACAGCCTCTAAACAGCGAGTATCCATTATACAACAAGTTTAATGCCTTCAGGTCACTTATTAATGAGCTTAGTAATGAGAAAGGATGGAAGCTATTAGAACGGGGATGCAGGCAGCAACATTTTCTGCGTGTTAAGGCTGAATACTTTACAAGCTTTGATGGAAGATAGGAAAATGAAATAAAAGCTCCTCCATCATATCACAGAGCATCCTGTAGCAAGACGAATGCTCGCTCGTGGCGGTCTGGTCAGCGAGAAGTTTGGTGCAGGGTTCTGAGGATTCGACTAACTATGGCCACAGGGCCAAACAGCTCCTGACCTTTGTAACCTTTGCAGGGCCTCTTTTACAGGCTTCCCTCTTCCAGATGGCCAAGCCATCAAAGCTTTATGAGCAGGCTTCCTTTAACACTCCTTCAATCCAAACCCAAGCTGATTAAAAGTATGCAGAGTGAATATTGGTGATGCCACCCAAAATAATGCTGGAGAGACACCTCTCGCGCCTGCTCTTCTGCCCCCCTCCTCTCTATTTGTTTAATATTCTTTCATCCCTTTTACTCATTCTTATTGCCACTTTACCCCCACTACTTTTTTCCCCCTTTTCTCATTCCTGTCTGTCACTTATGGTATGGGGGTGAGGCGGGGGGTTGCCTTCTCGTTTTTATTTGATATGTTTTCATCTTTCTCCATTGCTTTATAAAAATTGCGTAAGTTCTTCAAATGACTCACTCTGCATCAATAAGCCACCAGTGTGAGTGCCTGCGTTAAGCCTTACAAGATACAGAAATGATTAAATCGTAGTCACTGAATGCCTACATTTGGTAAATGCAGTCTGAAGATAATCGATGAGTAAGGACAACAATCCCAGCAGTTAAGGTGCGTGTGTGTGCGTGTGTTGAAGGGACAATGAAGTTAAAATGTAGCGGGATATTATTGAGCGAATGACCTGTGTAAGAGGTATGAAAGCACAGTCCAGAAAATCCCAGAGACACAGCAATTGATCTGCACCCATTAGTTCATTCTCATCTTATAACTCATCATTCCACGACAGACACACAACAAAACTTGGGACACATCCCTGGGTATGTTTTACACCAATTGCTATCCTGTTGAAGCAGATTTCCTTTCAGTTTTCTATTAACACATGTAGGATTAACAGGCTGCAAGAAGGTTGCGCATAAAGTAACCTAACACATTGAGAGCATGCGATCAAAGAAAATTAAACCATTGCCATTTTATATCCAAAAATCCCCACCTTTTTAGAAAAAGAAAACATGTTTTTCCAGGTGCCTTTCCACAGATAGATCACTCCCACACTTGGTTGTATATTAACTGCCCCTTTAAGTTGTGAATTGTCTTCAGCAACTGTTCCCCTGCTGGCTTCCTTACAACACCCCTGATACATTAATAGCAAAGGCCGCATTCCGTGGGCTTTAGCATTCTTATAACTATGACAGATCGCCAAATGTATTATTTCAGCAACATGATGGGAGTCAGAGGGAATTAAAGCCATAGCCCGCTGTTATTGAACACGTCCTTCTGTGTTTTCGAACTTTTAATGGCTTCCATAAAGTACATTACAGTCCTTCCAGTAGTGTGGTCTGCAGACAGTGAATACCATAGTTCTCTGACATTGTTATTATACAAATTGCACAAACAGATATGTTAATGTTTGCCAAATGTAAAAGGATTAAGTATTTTTAATGTTGACTCCAATAGGGTTATGAACAAATGCACACAGACACACGCATATATATATAAGACAGCTGGTTCGTGATGCAGCACAAGGCCAGCAGCTTGGGTTCAATTCCCATACTGGCTGAGGTTGTTCATGAAGGCCCCGCCTTCTCAAACTTTGTTTTATTCCTTTATCAGAGTTACAAAGCCAGAGCTCAGAGTGTGGACAGGGGAACCCCTAATCCGGCTCCTTGCCTGCTCCAAAAACCAATTCAAATTGAATCCAATTCATGGTCCTCCCAAGAGAGACATACCAGATCCAGGCATTACCAGGCATTGACCTCATGCTCATTTTAGCCAAATGGCCGAGAAGCGATCTCCCTGTCAACCCTTGCCCCTCTCGCCTGAGGTGTGGTGATACATAGATTAAATCACCACCTGACAGCTTGCCCCTTCAAAGGGGAAAAGAAGCCACTGGTCATTTGGGACCATTGCGACTTTGCTCTTTTTTATATATATATGGGCACAAACAAACAGATAGAATTGTGATTGGCAGCTAAAGGTTGACAATTGACATTTTGTTTGATTCATGTACGATATAAGTAGGTATCCTTCTTGACAAATTTTCACATGCTTGTCCAGGGGAGCAAACAAAATCTAAGTTGACCATAAGATATAGGAGCAGAAATTATGCCATTTGGCCCATCGAGTCTGCTCCGCTATTCAATCATGGCTGACGTGTTTCTCATCCTGATTCAAATACTTGCTGATTTGCTCAAACATCCGGAAGTAGCATTAAGCACCATAAAAATGTTTGCTTTTGTTAACCTTTCCAATATGCACGGAAGACCCCATTGGGGTCGGTCTCCACACCTGAATCACTGATCAGCGTTTCCTGTAGCCAGCACCATGTATCAGAACCACACAGTGTAAAATCAGTCCGTTAATTAGTCCGCAATAGGCAGCACGGTGGCACAGTGGTAGCACTGCTGCCTCACGGCGCCGAGGTCCCAGGTTCGATCCCGGCTCTGGGTCACTGTCCGTGTGGGGTTTGCACATTCTCCCCGTGTTTGCGTGGGTTTCGCCCCCACAACCCAAAGATGTGCAGGCTAGGTGGATTGGCCACTCTAAATTGCCCCTTAATAGGAAAAAATGAATTGGGTACTCTAAATTTATTTTTAAAATAAAAATAAATTAGTCCGCAATAATAGTGACTGAGTTCAGGATGACAACATGGAGGTAATGCATTGTCAACGAGGAGCCTCATCGATCAAGAAGGCATAACTCTCAGTTGGTGAATGAACACACAAACAGACACACAAACTAGGAGCAGGAGTACGCCACTCGGCCCCTCGAGTCTGCTCTGCCATTCAATACAATCATCGCTAATCTGGGGCGTCATTCTCCGACCCCCGCCGGGTCGGAGAATGGCCGTTGGCCGCCGTGAATCCCGCCCCCGCCCAAGTCTCCGGTACCGGAGATTGGGCGGGGGCGGGAATCGGGCCACGCCGGTTGGCGGGACCCCCCGTTCAATTCTCCGGCCCGAATGGGCCGAAGTCCCGCCCAGAAATTGCCTGTCCCGCTGACGTAAATCAAACCTGGTATTTACCGGCGGGACCAGGCGGCGTGGGCGGGCTCCGGGGTCCTGGAGGGGGCGCGGGGCTATCTGACCCCGGGGGGTGCCCCCACGGTGGCCTGGCCCGCGATCGGGGCCCACCGATCCGCGGGCGGGCCTGTGCCGTGGGGGCACTCTTTCCCTTCCGCCTCCACCACGGCCTCCACCATGGCGGAGGCGGAAGAGACTCTCCCCACTGCGCATGCGCGGGAAACTTTCAGCGGCCGCTGACGCTCCCGCGCATGTGCCGCATTTCCGCGCCAGCTGTCGGGGCAACAAACGCCATTTCCGCCAGCTGGCGGGGCGGAAGTCCCTCCGGCGTCGGCCTAGCCCCTCAATGTTGGGGCTAGGCCGCCAAAGATGCGGAGCATTCCGCACCTTTGGGCCGGCGTGATGCCCGTCTGATTGGCGCCATCTTAGGTGCCAGTCGGCGGACATCGCGCCGTTGGCGGAGAATTTCGCCCCTGATTGTAGCCTCAACACCATTTTGATGCCTCTCCCCCATACCCTTTGATTCCTTTGTTAGTCAAGAAACTGTTTACCTCCGCCTTAAAAATATTCAATGACCCAACGTCTACCACTCTCGGGGGAAGTGAGCTCCACAAGCTCACCAGCCTCTGAGGGAATAAGAAATTCTCTTGATTGCCATCTTATATGGGAGACCCCTTTTGCATAAACTGCGTCCCTTAGTTCTGGTCTCTCCCACAAGGGGAAACATTCCTTCACCGTCCACTCTGGCAAGCCCCCTCAGGATTTTATATGATTCAGTCAGATAAATCTGCAACACAGAGTAAGGGAACTACCCCACAATACCTGTTTCAGTGGCTTTCTAGACATTTGCTCTTAAAGGGGTGCCTTTCACAAACTCAGGGAACATTATTCTCCGGTCTCCCAGCCGCCCGTTTCTCGGCTGCGGGCAGTTCGCTGACAGTGGGATTCTATATTCCGGCCGCTTGTCAATGGGATTTCCCATTGTAGCCACTCTACATCTCCGGGAAACACGTTGGCAGGGATGCACTGCCAGCGGGAAAAGAGAATCCCAATGGCCGGAGAATGCTGGCCAGGATGTCACAAGGTGCTATTCAGCCACGGAAGTGGTCACTATTATAATGCAAGAAATGGAAAAGCCAATTTGCAGCAAGCTCCCGCAATAAGATTAACGACCAGATCCTCTGCTTTAGTGACAGCGGCTGAGGGATAAATATTGGCCAAGACGCCTTCCTCTTCTTTTGACTAGTGCCACGTGAATTAATACAACTGAGTTGAATCCTGTCCCCAATTGATTTTTACACGGCAGAAGGGTACATGACCTGATTTCCTCTCTTGGTTCCATTATTTCACACTATTCATGTCGGCTGCTGCTGGCCCCGTCAGGAAATTTCCAGAGCGGTTTCAGAGCTTGCAATATGTGTTAGCACCTAGACTGTGCATTAGTCTCATTCGGCTTGTTAATTCGGGAATTACTGCTTGTTAAAGGGGAGCCCACAACATTGTAATCTTCACACATTGCACAACCAATGTGCTAATCTTGCCCATATAAAACAGGCATTCGGGCTGAAGCAGGCTCTCACATATCATGAATGAGAAGGCAACCTTAGCAGTTTTACAATTGGTGCAGGGAGAACGTTTACAGCTATGTGGATTGCTTTTCTTGCTCCCCTGCAACTGTGAATCAGAAGCAGAGGTTGGCTGCCAGAGAGGTATTGGGTTCATCAATACGACATTCCATGTATCGAAAGGTCCCCCCATACAGCTATCTGACAACGAGCGAGGAGGACCTGTCTCCAGAGGCACAGGTTGAGCAGGCAGACAGGCAAGTTACAGAGCTGTGCACATGCTTCAAAGTGTTAAACACAGGATGTTGCTCCTAGCGACCATGCCCTCAACACAGAAACTCTTCAACCAGAGGGTCTGCAAACATGGCTCCGGAGCCACGTGGGACCCTTTAGCATCACATTCACGGCTCCCAAACATTTCTAGTTGGGTCACCTTAACATGGAAAAAAGCTGAAAATCTTTCAGTTGAGTAATGTAAGAGCCAGGTTTTTATTATGGGGGTGAAAAGCTAAACATTAAGGGGCACTCCACGGCTTTGAATAATTATTTTAACGCAAAGCATCATTGTGCTCCAAATCAACCACTTCAAGTGATATAGCTCCATCACGGTTACTGATAATGCCTTTGAATCGAGGGGCAGGTCTTATGGTTGCCACCATTATCATTTCCAATGCAGTTGAACCGTAAGATTATTCTGTTTTTTATTATTAAGGGGCAATTTAGCGTGGCCAATTCACCTAACCTGCACATCTTTTTGGGTTGTGGTGTTGACACCCAGGCAGACACGGGAAGCATAAAATTATTTTGAATGTGCTTTTTTTTAATCATGAGAATCAAAAGCCCCCAAAAAGTCAGGTTTATGCATCTTAAGTTAAAATTTGTTTTAAATATGACTTTACTGATTCAATTATAGTAAAAATCAAAAGATGCGATAATTCAGAATTAAATCTATTTCCATTTCTATTTTTTCTGGTGATATATAAAGTCAGCGCATGTGTGTATTAAGTGCGCAGATTACGCATTCGACCCAAAACATTTGGCAATTTGCCACGCTATTGGTTTAGAAATGCTGAATTTTCATCTTGTGGCTCCCAGTAGTTTTATTTTACTTTAGGCAAATGTTTTTGAAGAGGGTTCTTCAGATTTAAAAATAAGGGTTGCCGATCCCTGTATTAAACATTTGGCTTCTCCCAGATGTACCGGCATCAGCCTATCAGGGGTATGTCAAACAGGCAATTAGCTCTTTCCTCAGGAGCTGCAACACTTTCCTCTCCCGTCCAACAAGCCTTTAAGACCGAACACCATCTGGGTAACCCAATGCTGTGCTCCCTTGTTGAAAGCAAGAGATCAGATGGAATCCATGTAGGCAATGGTGTTCCTCAAAGTAGACAGCGAATCATCAATGGGAATGGGAAGGGTGTGTGGGGGGGGGGTCTAGTCCATCAGTGTGGAGATGGTCACTGGCAAAGGCATGGGAGTCCATATTTGGTCCCTAGACAACATCCATTAGGATTTCCACTTTTACACAAACGTCTGAATCTGGCTTGAAGGTGAATTTTGCCTCCTCAGGGACCAAAGTAACCCCAGCTAATGACACATTTTCACCAGTCACGGGTAGAAGTTGGACTGAGATAAAATGAATCTCACGCAAACACCAGGGTCGTTACTGAGCATACCATCGGCACCTGGTTCAGGTGTCTTCAAAGACCCGGGAATTTCTTACAACACACTCGCTCCCGGCATCTCCCAAAGACAGTGTTGCCCACTTTATGTGTCAGCGCTTTGTTACGTATTGCGATGAGGAGGAACTGCTTCTCGCAGAGGGTGGTGAATTTGTGGAACTCGCTGCCCCATAGAGCAGTGGAATCTGAGTCATTAAATGGTTTCAGGAAAGAGATGGATTTTGTTTGATTTTTTAAAAAATGGGTTAAAGGGATATGGGCAACAGGAGGGGAGGTGGATTTGAGACCAGGGAGAGATCAGCCATGATCTGATTGAATGGCGGAGCGGGCTCGAAGGGCCGAATTGCCGACTTCTGCTCCTAATTCCTATGTTTCTATGTAAAGGGCATTATCCATAGAGGAGGAGGAAGTCAATGAGGAATTGCGATCCCTTTCCTCTCTGCCTTTCCACAGCTAACATGAGATTTGCTGTGGTATCTTTTGCAATGCTGTCATCTTATTCCACAAAACCAGAAACAGAATTTTGGTATAAAAGTTCAGAAACAATACAATCAATTTGTTACCGTACTGTGTGTGATGTGTGCGAGATGTCACTGGGGTTAACACATGGCTTCCCATTCGTGACATGTGTTGTCTGCACTGTCTAACCCCCTAGCGTGGAATAGTTCATGAGATCATTGTGCAGCTGAATCAGCCACACACTCTGCTGCTGTGGCTAACAGATCTTGCCCTCTTAGATATCACCCTCAGCTTCGTGGTCGCGCTCTCTCCTGTGGGAGGGATTTTGTTCTGATCGCCAGCATTGTAGATAAGGAAGAAGGGAACATTTAGCATCTCTACAATGTCTTTCACAACATCAGGACCTCCTAAAATGGTTTACAACCAACAAAGTCACTTTGAACACTAGTCACCACTGAAATGTGATAAACACACCAGTCAATTTGTGCACAGCCAGCTCCCACAAACAGAAATATGGTGATGGTCAGATAATCTGCATTTTGGTGTTGACTGAGGGGCAAGTATTGGCCAAGGCACTGGGGAGAACTCCCATGCTCTTCTTCAATTTAATGGTACGGGTTATTTTGCATCCACCTGCGAGAGTATCCTTATCACCTGAAAGGTGACTACTCCCACAGTCCAGGACTCACTTAAATATGCGCTCGCCCAATTCACCCGGGGCCTGGGATCACCGGTCTCGCCAGCGAGGCCTAACTGGGCGTTGCGTTTGGTACTGGTTCACAAAGTCGAGAACCAGTCATGGTGACGCCTTGGAGGGTCTCGCTGGGGAGCTGAGGCCCCTGGGCGGTGGGACACTGAGCAGGGTGGAACCCTGGCACTCCCTCTGGCACCTACGCACCTTGGCATTAACATTCGGGCACTGCCAGGCTGAGCTCGCCAGTGCAGGAAATTACTTAAAGAGTGGCCTCGATGGAGAGTTCCTCGCCAAGGCCATGGCAAAGTGTTATTGAGTAGCAGGGTCTTTCTCAGCGAATGCACCGAGAAACACAGGTAAACGTGCCATTCAGCAGACTTTAATTTGAGTCTGCTGAATCGTTCCCATAGTGTTTTACATCATTTGTTACAGAAATCGACTTGAGATGAGAAATCTTGTTGTAATTTTTTTCAGCCATTAACTGGAAGTTCAAGTTTCTTTTTAAAGTTACCCATCTCCACTGGGAACAAAGAAGGAATCGCTGAAAAAAGAGCAAGAATTTGAGGGAGGCGCAAAAAGGAGTTCTGTTTCCTTGAGGTAAGTTTGAAACTGCTCTTGGGAAGAAGCACAGAGGGACCCTCGCTGGGGCTGCAAGTTAGACCCTCAGAAAACAGCTGAAGTTGAGGAGGGGCAGAAGAGAAGGATGATTGCCTGGCATCTCACTTGTGCATTGAGCTCAATGTTAATGCTGGGTGGAAAGGTTTTTCTTGCCTAGTATAAACGTCCCATGGTTTGATAAGGAGAATCCCTTTTTTACCATTTCCAGATTACAATAAAACAGGGTCCAATTTTTGTGATATCTCTCTGATTGTCTGCCAGACGTTCGGAGATATTTGGGAGAAACTGTACACAGCCATTTGGGTCCTTATTCCGGGACTTCCACCGGGGCTTCAGTACGTGCTCGCAAGAGTTACAGAAACTGCTCGCAAATGATTCCAAAGTCCTTAATAATTTGACCTAAGTCCCCAGTGCGTCTGGGATACTTCACCTGATTCTGAATTTACTTCATTTTGCGCCTCCCTTAAATTCTTGCTTTGCAAAAGATCTAACAACCGCTAATGGAAAGTTCATGGGTGGGTATCCTCCGTCCCTTGCAGCTGGCCAATGGGGTTTCCCATTGTGGGCACTCACGCGGCTTTGGGAAATCCGTGGGTGAGAGTGCACTGCTGGTGAAGCAGAGGATCCCGCCGCCGGAGAATCCCGTCTCATGTTTCAATTTGAGTGAAAATCAGCGATTAAAGTTACTCTGCTTTCTGGTTGATGTTTTACTACCCGATGAGCAGCGCTGTAAAAATAGAGGGTTAAAAAACAACGACTTATAGGGTAGCATAAATTATTCCTACAGTGCAGAAGGATGCCATTCGGACCATTGAGTCTGCAGTGACCCTCTGAAAGAACACCCTAGCTAGGCCCACTCCCCTGCCTTATCCCTGTAACCCCGCCTAACCTGCACATCTCTGGACTGTGGGAAGAAACCAGAGCACCCGGAGGAAACCCACGCAGACACGGGGAGAATATGCAGACTCCATGCAGTCACCTCAGACTGGGACCCTGGCGCTGTGAGACAGTAGTGCTAAGCACTGTGCCACCGTGCCGCCCTTGCATTGGATCAGATACTCAAACTCTTATTGAAATTTTGGCATGTGCTGCATATGACTTTCCAATTCTTCAATGTTCAGAGAGATAAAGGGTGGCACCCCCCGGTCGCCCAGCCTCGGGTTTCTTGGCAGACCGCCGCTTGCTGCCGGCAGGATTCTCTCTTCTCGCCGTTCCTCAATGGGATTTCCATTGAAGCCACCCCACGCCACTGCAAAACCCTCTGGCGGAGGTGTGCTGCCAGCAGGAAAAGAGAATCCTATCGACTGGAGAATTCCAGCCGTCATGAAATGTGCTCCCAAATTTCCAACAGGAAAGACTCCGAACTGGGAGGATAAAGTTAAATACCGATGATCCAGTCCTTGCTTAAGACGCAATCGGGAAATTCCTACAACAACCTCAACTTGTTTTTATATGGCGCTTAACCCGGCAGAATGCCCCAAGGTGCTTCAAGTGGTGTTTCATCAAACAAAACTCAAAACCAAACCGTACAACAGGTTTTTAGGGTGTTTAACCTTTTTCGTCAAGAGATTGTGTGGTTGCCTTTAAGAGGCAATCTTCTGAAGGGTCATGTGACCTGCTCACCCAATCGATCGCTAGCACGCAGGATCACCCGAGCAGAGCGCGGGCTTTTGCTCCGTTCCATCCAGGAGGCAGACTGGCAGCATCGCGGCAGCACTACTCTGTCAATAGCATGCTGTGTAAATAAACATTCATTGTTTGTACCTACATGCTGGAGCAGGTTACTCCAGGTTGGTTTCCAGGGGTGCCTCAAGAGGATGAGAGAGGGGCAGAGAGGTTTAAGGGGGGAATTTATGAACTTTAGGCTGGGGTTGCTGAAGGCATGGCTGCCTGTGGTGCAGTTTTTAAAATCAGGCCAGAATTGGAGGAATCTCAGGAGGTTGTCTGGGGGCCACAGAGGTGGGGAAGAGGGTGACATCATGGAGGGGTTTGAAAAATCAGGGTGAGAATTTTTAAATCGATTGGTTCCCGGGCCGGAAGTCAATGTATGCCAGAGAACACCGAGGCTTGCTGCATGTTGAGCGGCAGCAGGATTTTGGTTTGCAGATGGGGCTGACCAGGAGACTCCGAGGAGAGTGCAGAATTGAAATGGTGATCTCTCGGAGTGCCCAGTCAATGGTACCGCACTAAGGTGGGACATGTATTCCTTATCAGAAAACGAGAGTTCATCATGCACGTTTTTTTTTTTAAAGTTGCAAGTTAGGAAGCATTGTACAGCGGCAGGAGATTTAAAGAAAATAAAGTCAACAAAATAACTTGGAGTTAACCCCACACTTAAGCCCCATCCTTAATGGGGACCAAAATTGGAAAGTGTTTGGCAACGGAGAATTGCCTCCTTACAGAAGACACTTTTCTCACTTTTAAAATGTTAATTTCATTCAAAATGTAAAGTCTCAGACAAGCAACGACCCGGAAGCAATGTCTGTAAAACAGTTTGGTTTTATTCTGGTTACTATACACTCCTCCTACTTCCCGAAGTGTCTCACACACCCCGCCCCACACCCGGGCCGGGGTATTTATATCCCAGCAGTCCTCGGAACAGTGGGATAAGCCCTGTCCCTCCGGGTAGATAATACCCAGGTGAGGCCACAGAGACTCTGATGTTGCAGATCCTTGGGCTTCCTGTAGGGTTATAACACCCCTCACACCGCAAGCCTGATACGTCGTCCATTTCGACAGGGTGGAGGAAATCCTTTGCTCCATTCGCCAAGCGTTGATTATCTAGCGCCTGCCGCTCTGGGCCTGGAGGGGTGTAACGGACCGGGGCGCGTCGCTTCCTGGTTGAATGCCTGGTGGTTCCTCAGCCTTTTGCTCGGCAGTCACCCCCGGACCTGCGTCGACGTCCATGGGCAAACGCTTCATGTCTGACTCCTGGTCGGACTGGTCGATCTCCCATATTTTGAAGTCAGAAGGTCCGGTGGCCTCACTGGGTACCACCGGCAACTGCTCCGGAGCGAGGGGCACCACCGGGCCCAGGATCCGTGGTCGATCCTCTGGTACCTTTTCCATCCGGCTCCGGAGATGGTCCACGCGCCTATTCAAGTCCTTCCCTTGCACCCTCACCATGTACGAAACCAACCGGGAGCGTTTTATGACCATCGCCAGAATCCATAATGCCCCCGCAGTAAAATTACGGATGTAAACGGAGTCGCCAGTGGTGAATTCTGTCACGGGCCTGGCTCGCTTCGCTCCGGTCGCTCCCTGCTGGTCGCGGATCCTATCCCCAAAGTCCGGCAAAATGAGGCTCAATCACGTGCGCAAGCGAAGATCAAAAGCTCAGCGGGCGTCACCCCGGAGGTATCGTGCGTCGTGGTTCTATTGTAGAACAGGAAACGGGTGAGGCGGGTTTCTGGTGAGCCTTGGATCTGTTTTCTCATCCTGGGTTTGAATGTCTGCATGGCATGTTCTGCCAACCCATCTGAGGACAGGTGATAAGGCGCGGTACGGCCATGACCGACCCATTTTGCTTTAAAAAATCCACAAACTCTGACGATCTCTGTGTCGATGCGGGACCACCATGTGTAGCTCTGGGCTAACATTTTAATTTTGGAGACTCCTGTGTGTCCGCTGTGGAGGTCCTGAAAAATTGACCCCTGGCCGCATTCAGGGATGACCACTTGGGAACCCCGCAGCTAGATACCGTCCACCACGCGGAGCTCCGCCGCTTTTGTGGTAAAAGCCCTCAGGTCCTCTGGAAGGACACGGTGCTGGGTCCCATACATCAGCCGGTCTGCCTGCGTCCATCCCTTTACTTGGGCCGCCATTACCGGCAACGAGTCCAGAAAGTGTAAGGTTGCGACTACCTCATACAATGCTGCCGGCGTTGGCGTGCTGATGAGTAGCGGGAGGCGGCTGAGAGCGTCCGTGTGGGGAATCCTCGTCCCTGCGCGATGTTCCAAAATATACTCGTACGCCGCCATAAGGAGAACCCAATGCAGAATGCGGGCGGTCGCCATTGGGGGAATCGCCTTGTCCTCTTCGACAGTGGATTATGGTTGGTATAAGCCGTGAATGCCTGGCCATAGACATATTGATGGAATCGTTTAACAACGAACACCAATGCCATCCCTTCCTTTTCTATTTGGCCGTAATTACGCTCCGCCGCTGCCAAAGTGCGTGAAGTGAACGCAATGGGTCACTCAGTACCATCGTCCATCCTGTGTGCCAGGACGGCCCCGATTCCGCAGGGCGACGGTTATTACACAAAAGTAAACAGAGCCCTGGACAGTCAGGTATTTTTAATATTTGTGTGCTGACATGTGAACAAAAATAACGAACTGACCGGTGAATTAGTCAACATTTTCGTTGCTGCCATATATAACATCGTTGCCTTCCATTGTCATTCAATTTTACCCATTAGGACAATGTCCCAGGGTTACATTAATTACCCAGAAAGGTGAATTAAATTTATTGCCAATGGAATCTGGGAACTTTGCCATCAAATAGTGGGAGGTCCTGTTTATAAACGTCAAGCCATTAATTCAAAATGTATCTGACAGTATCCGTTCGCTCATCAGTAAAAGGAGGACTGGCGGGGCAAAGTTTTGAAGTAATTGGCAAGATGTTTAGAGGGGAGTTAACAAGATCTTTTTTACACCCAGAGGGTGAGGACCTGAAAGGGTGGTAAAGGCAGAAAACGTCATCTCATTGTAACAAGTGCTTGGAAATGCGCTTGAAGTATCGTAACCTACAAAGTACTGGGCCAAGAGCTGGAAAGCGGGATTAGGTTGGGTGGCTCTGTTATGGAGCCCACGGCTAGGAAGTGGAAAATGGCCTCCTTCCATACCATAAATTGCTGGCAGTGCCAAGAAGAAACCCGCTATTAAACTGCTTCTTTCTCGGGCCTCAGTGTGGAACGCCCGCCGAGGCCATACTCAGACTCGCAGCTCAGCTCAACCCGCCAGTGCAGGGAGAGATTGGGGCACCATTTTTAAATGGCTCCCAATCTCTCGTGACCCGCCCGCTCCCCCCCCCCCCCCCCCCCCCCCCCGCCAACCACAGCCTCCGGACCACCCCAACGCTTCAACTTCCGAATTAAGGGGTACACTGGCGCCGCCCCCCAGGCCCATCTTGTAAAGGCAAGGCACCCCCAGGTCCAATCCCCGTCACAGACACCCTGGCACATGGGCACCTTGGTGTTGCCAGAGTAGCACTGCCAGTGTGCCAGGCTGGCAGTGCAAAGGTACCCGGGTAGCATTGGAGTGCCAGGGGTCCACCCTGACCTGAGCCCAACCATCCTATGTCCTCCGATCACCTGGGAGACCTCCCCCCACCCACCCCAAGTGCTGTTAAGTCTGGTTCGTGCTTGTGGAAACCAGTGCTAAACGGTGTCATGGTGGGGTCTCCGAGGCGAGGCCGTTCAATCCCGCGCCTTTGGTAACTCTGGCATTGCCATATTCAAGTGTGACTGACTATTCATTTGAATATGCAAATCTGGACCCTGCCCATGGAGGGCGGTATCCAGATTGCGACGCCTCGCGAGATCTCATTGGAGTCTTAACAAACGTTGTAAATCTCACACGAGGCCTCACGTGAGATTTTTTAAAATATAAATTTAGGGTATACAATTCATTTTTTCCAATTAAGGGGCAATTTAGCGTGGCCAATCCACCTACCCTGCGCATCTTTTGGGTTGTGGGCGAAACCCGCGCAAACACGGGGAGAATGTGCAAACTCCACACGGACAGTGACCCAGAGCCGGGATCAAACCTGGGACCTTTGCGCCGTGAGGCAACCATGCTAACCATTTGCGCCACCGTGCTGCCCTCTCGCGTGAGATTTAACAACTGCGCGGTATATCTTCAGAGTGCAATCCCAGGCTTCAAACTTCAAAGTCTGAGGTAACAGCGTGGCTGAGTCGTAGCTGACGTTGTAAATTGGAGGAAAGATCTCATTGCCTTTGCCTTGCATTAACTGAAGCTTCTGCTCGTATCAAAAAGGAGTCAATGCACTTTCAAAATGAACTGATAGAACTGCAGCCAGCGATGATTTCTTTCACTCCATGGCTATTTCGTCCAGTGTTCAGACAATTCTCAGTCCAATTTTCACAGTGTCTGCAATGTTCAGAGAACTGCAAAGTCAAGTTCCAGGCAGTTGACACGTGAATGATTGCTTCTTTTTGTTCAAAGAAATTATTTTGGTGCATCTTTCATCAATTTTAATCCCTATGTCTTCTTTCCTGAAGGAGTAGACTATTTGCTGGACAGTACTCCCACCATCCGGAATTCAGCACCCTCATCCAGTCTTTATGCACCAGATCTGACAGTGGGTGTTTGCAGGCAAATTTACAGCCAAGCTCAATCCTTCCCCATGCCCCCAGTCAGATAGGATCGCGAGACGGTGTGGTGATATGCACGTGCATAGCAATGTATATAGTTAGATGTACGACCTCCGACCAGCAGGTGGGGATGGGGATCTACCATGTGACTCCACAGATCGCCAGTTGGTAGTAAGTCGTATTAGAGGACAGTCGCATTCGAAGTAGCTCTAGGAGAATTCACTTATCTGTTACTGTTGGTATTATAGTTCATTAGTTAGCTTTCCACGTGTTCATTTTGTCAATAAACGAATTTACGAGTAAAGAACTAGACGTTTTGTGTGCATCTATGCAACGGTCGCAACCCAGAACATAACAGACGGGATAAAACACTTGGATATTTTTATGTTCCCTCATCCAGGGGCACTGGGACAAATCTCTGGCAGCAAAGCAAGTAGCTGAACTTAGCACGGGTAGTGCTGTTAACCAATGAGCCACAATCTCGTTCATCACATTTCGGCCTTCCTTTCTGACTGGAAACAGAGGGTGTTTGAAGCAGCCACAGAGATGCAAACTGGCTCTGATTTTTAAAACGGGCCGAAGTTTGATCAAACTCAGAAGCTGGACCAACATCAGAAAGCCATTTAAGAGACGATTCTGGGACAGTAGCACTAGCAGCTCAACGTTTACTAGTTTGTTGACTCTTGGCATTCAAGGTGCCCCCTAGCGGCTTCATGCAATCACCTGTCACAACTAAATTCTGTCATCGCCCCTTGACCCTGTCAATTTTAGCAAGATTGATGTTGGAGGTCACGGTCATGCACACTGTGGCACTTCTGGCAATGTGCACATGCCACGTGTTTTTAGCACTCTTACTTTTTTCTGTGTTCAGAAAAGAGGGATAAAGGGAGAGATTTGGAATGAAAAATAGAGAACAAAAGGATTCTTGGACAGCATCTCCAAAACCAAAATGAGGGGACACAGTGACACAGTGGTATTATCGCTGAACTCGTAATCCAGAGACCCAGGCCGGGGTTCTCCGAAATCCCGGTCAAGTGTTGACGCCAGTGTCAAATCCGGCGCGAGCGACGCCGCTGTCAACGGGCCTCCAGGCCCAGTCATTCTCCCCCTACTCGGGGGCCAGAACGGCGCCGGAGAGCTCGGCCAGCGTGGGTCCGCGCATGCGCGCCATGGCCGTCTCCACGCCGGCCCCCAGGAAACATGGCAGAGTCCTACAGTGGCCCGGCGTCGGAGTGGCATGGCGCCCCCCCCCCCCCGGCGATTCTCCGACCCTGCGCGGGCTCGGAGAATCCGGCTCCCAGAGTCATGCTCTGGGGTCCCTGGTTCAAATCACGCCATGGCAGATGGTGAAATTTGAATTCAATAAAAAGTCTGGAATTAAAGGTGACCATGAAACGATTGTCGTATAAACCCAGTTGGTTCACGAATGTCCTTTAGGGGAAGGAAATCTGCCGTCCTTACCTGCTTTGGCCTACACGTGACTCCAGACCCACAGCAATGTGGTTGACTCTTAAATGCTGCCCAGCCAGCGACGCCCACATCTCGTGAATGAATTCTTAAAAAAAACTCAAACCACTGTGGACCCAGTGGTCTCCTGAGAATGTGACGATGCGGCAACAAAAGGGGTCACATGGCGGGAGCGCGCGCGCAGCGCACAGTGTGAGGTAGCTGCTAAGCTAGTGACTAAACTACTCTTCGTTGAAAACCCTTTGCTGTCGGTGATTCGAGAATCCGCAACATTTACTCCATGGCCTCCACCACCCACGCGGACGATGACAACAGGCTCAAAGGAACATCACCACCTCCCCAAGTCACACACTACCCTTCCTGACTTGGAAATAGATTGATTATTCCTTCAGTGTTCACTGGGTTAGAATCCTGGATCTCCCTCCCTAACAGCACTGTCTCCACGCGGATAGTAGAGGTTCAAGAAGCTGACTCACCGCCACCGTCTCAAAATCAATTAGGCATGGACAATAAACGCCGGCTCTGCCGGCAGAACACACATCCTGTGAACGAAGAAATTTAAAAAATAAAAAATAAAATGAGGCTGTTATCAAGGGAGCATTTATCAATTTTCAAATCTCGCCAGAGAGTATTCCAGAACCTTTTGGAATTTGATACTGATGAGCTGATCAATTAAGTATCACAATTCTCTCACACATCCGAGAGGTTAGATAAAGGGGTCTTCCCTTCCTTTCGTGACAGGACTGACAGCTGGGTGAGTGATCCGTATGAATGACCACCTCGAAAATTAGTCTTTTGCTTCAGATTTACATTTTACTCAAAGGTAGCTGGGCGGCAGACTGTTTTTTTAGACACTGGGAAATTTTTCCTGTGTTTCTAGAAAGACAGATTCAGGTAAATAAGTTACGTTGCGAGACCATACACTGAACGATTGGACTCAGAAACACTAATCTATTGTGGCCTCAGCAAATGCCCCTCCGTTCAGTGACTTGCTTTGGCCTGGTCGACTGACTCATATCTGTCAATATTCAATGCCAGTGTGGATCCCCTCTGTCTCATCACGTGCTTTCAAAGCAGCACCACATACTTCTCCTTCCCACATGGTCTGCAGCTCCTGTGTACTCAGAATGAGGTTCGGTTCTCAGACACATACAACACACGTGTTGTCAGATTTTCAAACCGACAGTCAGCGTTTCAACCCGTGCCACTCTGTTGGGTGTTTTACAAGAAAACTTAGCGCCTTTAGTGTGCTCAACATGCCCGAGCACAGCGGAACAACAATAGAAAGAGAGATTTGCATTTGACTATCACCTTGTTTGGCCTTAGGACTTCCGAATGCCTTTTAGGTAATTCTGAAGTGTAGTCACTTTTGTCATGTAGGAAATGTGACAATCAAATTGTTGATCGTAGTGGTCTACAACACAGCAAAGAGCAGGCAACCTTTTATTTAAAAGAGAGAGATGTTGGTTGAAAGTTTAACGGTAGGCAGGATTCTGAAAACTCCCTGCTCGCTCTTTTCTGGAGATTATTTTGCCGCTACCTGAGAAAGCAAACCAGGCCTCTTTTTAACATCGCATCCCAAGGACTGCGTCTCTGACAGCGCAGCGCCACCACATTACTGCACTGATGTGTCAGCCTTGATTTCGTGCGTCAGTGACTAGAGTAAAACTTGACCCCCACAGCTTTTGGATTCAGAGACAAGAGTGCTACCACTCAGCCACAAATAGGAACCACATTTGAAATGAGTCTTTCTGCTCGCACTTGAAACTATAGCGCACCAAGCTTTGGTTTCCTCTGGATAGATCGTACGACGTAAGCTACAAATAACATTGAGCTTCCTTCTTGCTGATATTACCAACGTGCAATGGGCATGCTTTAAATAGCTGAGTCACTGCTTCTCTCATGACTTGCAGTTCTACTTCCAGCCTAGATTATGCCTTGTTTCATAATACATCTGCCCTATATTTACTCGGACCATTGACTGTGCCAAATGCAGTTGGATGCTAGCTGTTGATTCAGCCCAATGTAAACATCAGCCGCTAAAGTTAAAAGTCTGTAGGTCACATTTACACGCAGTGCTGCTGGAGTTAATAACCTGATCTCCCCCCTCACGATAACATTTCCATTGCGTCTCTTGTCCTTTTTGTGGGGGCTACTTTGCTCACTATTTTATCTCCTCTAGCACTCCTTAAGATGGTATGATTGTTGCTGAGGAATGTGTGGGCCTTGCCAGCGTAGGCTTAACGTTGACCTTGTGCGATAGTGTCTAATGGGTGATTTTACCATCAACATGGTCCGCCATCCATCTCTCCCCATTTTAATTTCCACAAATTTCAGCGTCAGTGAAGATAGGGATCTGTAACGGGCTAGTGATCCAATGTGCCGCGCTCGAAACTACCATCCAAATTTTAAATGACTGCCGGGGAATGCTGACCGGCTATGCCAACTCTGCTGTCACCAGACACGAGAGTGGCCGACGCACCAGGAATCCTGCGGAGTCTCTGGGATATAGGATTAATCATCAGGATTCGGCTACAAGTGACCCGGAAGAAAAGTCACCGGTGCATTAAAACAAATTGTCTATATCTTTTATTTTCAGTGAACGTTAGTGATAAAGAAAATATTGGTGATGGGGGGTTCAGAAGTCATTCAATCAATAACAAAGTCTGCTCATTAGCCTATGGGGAGGGTGGGGAGTTGCGAGGGGGTATGTCAGGTGACCAATGACGAGTGAGTGGGGAGGCAGGATGGTAGGTCATGTGATGAGGCATCCAGGCATGCATCCACCCAGAGCAGGCACCCCTACCTGACACCCATGCCCAGGCATTTCCCAGCAGGGGGAAACTAGGGCAATGTTCGCTACTTGTTCCTGAGGAAGGTGAATTTGGTTAGCAGCCAAATTGTGCTTCCTCAGCACAAACTGGGCGGTGGCGAGACTCCCTCCAGACTGCACATCCCTGGTAGCACATTCACACACCGAGTCATGAGAGCAGCCCTGGGGGTGATCATAGGGAGGGTGAGGCAGGGTCAAATATCACAGTGATGTGCACTTCAGTAAACTTTGTTTTCAAAAAAATAAAGTGTCTTCACACTAGGAGATATGAAGAGATGATTAAATATTTATGCATGAAAGCACCCTTGAAAGCATCTCCACTGTCTGCTGTCACCATCCTGCAGTTAGACTTTCTCAGACTGAACTACCGATTCTTTTTTGCGGGGGATGGTTTCGGAAAATATATATTCCTTCAGGAAAGAAAATCAGAAAAGTTCCTGTGGCGAAGAGTTTTGAACTGAGTACTGGCCTTCGGGTGAGGGGAGGGGAGAAGGGAGGAGTGGTTGGTTTAGCTGGGGGAGGAGCAGCACGGTGGTGCAGTGGTTAGCACTGCTGCCTCATGACGCCGAGGTCCCAGGTTCGACCCTGGCTCTGGGTCACTGTCCGTGTGGAGTTTACACATTCTCCCCGTGTTTTCGTGGGTTTCGCCCCCACAACCCAAAGATTTGCAGGGTAGGTGGATTGGCCACGCTAAATTGCCCCTTAATTGGAAAAAATGAATTGGGTACTCTAAATTTATATTTTAAAAAGGTTTTGCTGGGGGAAGGGGGGTGGGGATGGAGGGGAGGGTGTGCTCCCAGGGATATGTGTATTCCGCATTGTAACATGACACATCAGGTCTCCAATCTGGCAAATAATTAGCCAGCGTTGGAGGACAAAGGTTTTATTTGCAGGAATTTCATACATTATGGAATGAATAATACATCACTGCAGTGAATTGGGTCATGGGAACCTAAATCAGAACCATTGCTGCAGAAAGCCAGTGAATTAGTAGATTATAATTTAACTTCTCAGGAAATGATTCTTTTTTTTTTCCCCCGGGGATATTGAGAAAACCCGATGCATTTTTTTGGAAATTCAAATGATCTCCTGTTATTTTTTCGTGAGCGCGTTAAAATTCACCTCAACATTGTTGACGAAGCAAACAGGGTCAATTCTAACCCAAGGTAGGAGAATGTAATCATTTTTAAACTGCACATTTCTTTGATTTGTGGAGTAGTCCAAAGTCTCTGTTTAATTAAAATGATAAATTGAGACAACAAAAAAGGGGGAAGAACGGGCTAAGTTTAAATAACCGCATTCTTTGCGCCATTGTGTGTTATGAAACCATTCACGACAGTTAATTGACTTAAGTGAAACCAAAAATCATTATGTTACACTAGAAGACTTGGCGAGATTTTTCAAGCCCTTAGCTGGCCTTTCAGAAACATTAATCAGAAAATCCCGGATGTGATGTTCTTAATTTTCTCTCTGCAGGTTTTCTGTGCAGATCCCAACATTCCATGATATTTCAGGACACTTGTGTCTATCCCAGTCTCGGATCATTTCTGCCTACCATGGTCTGATGTAGGCTGTGGAGGGATGTTGGTGGCTGGAAGTCAATTTGGGGCTCCTGTGCTGGCTGCATCATCAACATTGATTTGGCGACCATTCTATTGCTGTGGAGGCAAGGAGGGAGGAGGTGGAATTATGGTCTATTTTGGAATTTTAACTGAAAAATACATGGATAGAATCATCAATGTGAATTATGTTACTGGTAAAAATCAGAGCGCCTGCAGGAGTGAATAATGGATGATTTACCGACCAGCCAATCCAAACAAGACGCCTCGCTTGAATTAAAGAAAGTTAGATTCTTTTTTTAAAAATTTAGAGTACCCAATTAAGTTTTTCCAATTAAGGGGCAATTTAGCGTGTTCAATCCACCTACCTTGCACATCTTTGGGTTGTGGGGGCGAAGCCCACGCAAACACGGGGAGAATGTGCAAACTCCACACGGACAGTGACCCAGAACTGGGATCGAACCTGGGACCTCAGCGCCGTGATACTGCAGTGCTACCACTGCGCCACCGTGCGGCCCTCGAAGGTTAGATTCTTAGCACGACAGTGTTGTCCTGTGTTACCTGTGATCCATACTTGTCGTATTGGTCACCCTGGGGTAACATGGACTGCACACGATGCAGTTAACTGATCAAGTATTTTTTTAAAAAAATAATTTAGAGTGTCCAATTCATTTTTTCCAATTAAGGGGCAATTTAGCATGGCCAATCCACCTATCCTGCACATCTTTGGGTTGTGGGGCTAAAACCCACGCAAACATGGGGAGACTGTGCAAACTCCACACAGACAGTGACCCAGAGCCGGGATCGAACCTGAAACCTCGACGCCGTGAGGCAGCAGTGCTATCCACTGCGCCACCGTGCTGCCCCAATTGATCAAGTATACACCAAACGTGGGTGTTGGTTCAATATAAGATTTATTGAACTTCAGAAACGAAACGACTCTCTACTACTCTAAGTAACCTAACAAGCACACTGGGCTAAATTGCTGGCTTTGAAAGCAGACCAAGGCAGGCCAGCAGCACGGTTCAATTCCCGTATCAGCCTCCCCGAACAGGCGCCGGAATGTGGCGACTAGGGACTTTTCACAGTAACTTCATTGAAGCCTACTTGTGACAATAAGCGATCTTCATTCTTCATTAACTATCTAGACCAGGCTAGTTCTGAGCCACGTGTAGAAGGTGTTGAATGATTTGTACACCCTGACTGTCACTACAGCTATCACCAGTGGAAAGAGGCGGAGTGCTGATGCCTCGTGTGTTTTATAGTTGGAAGCCCCCCTCTGGTGCTCTGTCTTGTGATTGGTTGTGTTCTGTTCTGTATATTGATTGGCTCACCTGGGTGTCTGTCACTGCCTGCTTTTACGTCATGATGTGCATGGGTGCATATTATGACAATGCTCTCTTCAAGCGCAGTTATTTACCTGGAGAACAAGATGTGTAAAATGTTGTTATTGAGTCACCCCGCCTTTTTTTAAATGTAACTTCAGAGTACACAATTATTGTTTTTTTTTCCAATTAAGGGGCAATTTAGAGTGACCAATCCACCTACCCTGCTCATCTTTGGGCTGTGGGGGTGAGACCCACGCAGATGTGGGGAGAATGTGCAAACTCCACACAGACAGTGACCTGGGGCCAGGACCGAGTGTCACGCTACCTTATTTATAACAACAGTTTGAAAAATTGTAACCTCCGCTATACTATGACCATATAGAATAAGCCAGGACTGGTAGTCCCTCAAGCCTGTCCTCTTCTTGCCATGGCAGGGGCATCATGACTAGGCACATAGGCACATCTTATCCCACCTCACTGCCCCCTCCTCTACCTCTCGCAGTCATTCGCCCTGGGATCAGCATCATTACACATTACACAGAGCAAGATATCAGGGCCAATAGGGGAAAATAAATGCTTGGGACAATTTCTCTCCGACCGGGTTCAGGTGACTGAAGCCTGTTCAGGAGATCACACAGGTCTGAATTTTCAATGTGAAAATCAGAACTGCTGCTGTCCCGCGTATGAGTAAAATCCAGATGATTGGCATCAGGTCCTAAACATGATATGGTAGTAAGGCAGGTGCCAAAATCGTCACCCGCCCACCATTTAAAATAACTTACTAATGGGCAATTGAGCTGGTTAACAAGCCAATTGATGCGAATGTTACACGGCCCACACCAGAAAGCAGTTGGCAGAGGAAGGCGGGTGAGAGTGAGAACGCCGTCTTTTCACCCACTCTGGTGAAAAGTGGGGAAAAAGAGGATCAGTCCTTTGGGAAGTGTTCTGTGTGTATCAGGGACACCACCTCCACACTTTTCCTCCTCCTGCTGGCCACCAACACACAACTATCCGCCCGCACCACCCCCACCCACCTTCGCTACCTTCCGCGGGTACCCGATCCCTCCAGGCCCAGAAACCCCGGACTTTCGAGTCTGGGGTCCCTACTGTCTTCTTTGTGGGGCTTCTTGCAGTCCCAGCAGTGACCACCGCTGAGTTCTGGCACTGATTGGCCAGCAACTCTTGAAGGCAGGACTTGCTTCCACTGAGGTGTAAGAGTCTGACCTTTAGCTTATTAAGGCTGCCCACTGCACAATATTGCTGTGGGGCTGTATTTTTTAACATCCGTCGGTTTGCGACCAAATTTACTAATGCCCCACGCCAGTAAAATCCATCCCATCCTTTCTATCAGGACAATCTGTGGGATGAAACCTGGACCTCAGTCTGGAATTGACCCAGCTCCCTCTTGAATTTACAGAGTCTACACCCATTGCACCAGCTGGTCATGTATGCTCTGGGGGATTACGAATGACCTAAGATCCAGACTATGGCGGCACGGTAGCACAGTGGTTAGCACTGTTGCTTCACAACGCCAGGGTCCCAGGTTCGATTCCCGGCTTGGGTCACTGTCTGTGCGGAGTCTGCACGTTCTCCCCATGTCAGCGTGGGTTTCCTCCGGGTGCTCCAGTTTCCTCCCACAATTCCCGAAAGAAGGGCTGTTAGGTAATTTGGTCATTCTCCCTCAGTATACCCAAACAGGCGCTGGAATACAGCGACTAGGGGCTTTTCACAGTAACTTTATTGCAGTGTTAATGTAAGCCTACTTGTGACAATAAAGATTATTATTATTCCTACTTTTATACAGTTAAACTCATGTTACCTTGCTCCCCCACCCACCCATTCTCTCAAACTGAAGAATCCGATCGCAACATTGACAGAGTATTAACGGCAGAAATATAATTTTCCTCTTTTAATACTAAAACTCTTGTGCACACTTTTAAAACCATCACTTTTATATCAAAGGTCAGTTTATTCAAACATCTTTCCATAAGACCACCTTCATTGTTAAATGACAGTCGACCCATGCTTTGCTGAATATCATATTAGCACTGCTGAGAAAAGAGACAAGCTCGGAGGTGTTGAAGCTTTATGTCTTGCACTCATCCAGGCAGAATTACAAGATCAGTCCACTTGCCATGCAATCAGCACTCTCCTGCCATGCGGTGTAAATTGTTGTTCCCTCTTGAGATTTGGTATTCCAGTCATTCAAGCGCCAGATGAAAAACTTGGACAGTATGTCTCTTTTTTCAGCAACACTAAAAGGTCTATTTTACTGATCACTCTGCAGTTATCCTGTTGGAATACGTAGCTGGGAACAGGCCTGGAATCGAGCACGGCCATATCCTTCCAACGTTCATTTTCAGCTCTGTGTGTGTGAACACTCATGTGACGAGTGACCACTCGTGTAGCATTGAGTCGACATTACCATAGGTAAGGCCGTGCCCCTCCTGAACAACCAGCTCCAAGAGGAGGCGATGAGAAGGGAAAGTTTAACCCAGGTCCCCAGGCAATGCTTTAGATGGCCTCCAAATCCTGTATTAAGGAGGAGAAATAAGAAACAGTGTTCACACTCCATTGATAGCTTACTGAAAAAGCTACATGTGTGATCAACCTTAGTGACGATGCTGACATGCCCCATCCCTCGAGGTAGCTTGCCATCCTATTGCTGTATGTAAGTACTTGATGGAAGTATAAATGCATTTTTGTCACAATCAGTGGTAAATCGTCCACTCTTCTAATTTCTCTTGGAGTTAACAAATCCGGGAGCGCATTTTTGAGATGTAACCAGTGGAATAGATAAGGGTTGACCAGTGGACGCAGTATATTTGGATTTTCAAACATGTAAGGTGCCACTCAAAAGATTATTACACACAATTAGGACTTGTGGGATTGACGGTAATGTATTAGCATGGTTTATAGATTGGTTAATGAACTTAAAACAGAGGATAGAACCGAACAAGATATTTTCTGGTTGGGTAACAGGGTACCACAGGAATCAGTACTTGGCATCAACTATTAACAATCTATATTAATGGCCAGAGTGAGTGAACTTAATGTAATATAGTCCAGTTTTCTGATGATACAATGTTAGGTGGGAAAGTAGTAATAAGGAGAATGAAGAGAGGCTTAAGATAAACGTAGACAGTTCAGCGAACAGGAGAGAACATGACAGATGGAATCCAAGGTGATGGACTCTGGTCCCAGGTTCAATCTGGCCTCGGGTGACTGTGGAGTTTGCACTTTCTCCCCCGTGTCTGCGTGGGTTTCTCCGGGTGCTCTGGTTTCTTCCCACAGTCCAAAGATGTGCAGGTTAGGTGGATTGACCATGCTAAATTGCCCATAGTGTCCAAAAGGTTAGGTGGGGTTACTGGGTTACGGGGATAGGGTGGAGGTGTGGACTTGCGTGGGGTGCCCGTTCCAAGGGCCGGTGCAGGCTCGATTTGCCGAATGGCTTCCTTTTGTGCTGTAAATTCTATGACTATAAGTCCATGAGGTTGGACTTTCCGTTCTCACAAAGATGAAGATTGCAAAAATGAACTGGCACCCGATATGCGCGTTGCCCTCTCCGCCTGTGAACCTGATTGGTGTGAGATTGTGAGGACCAAGCAGGTTTCCCTTTCGCATCAAAGGTAAGCAAACGTGGCGTGTGTCGCAAAGGTCGGCTGGCATAAGTCACAACGGTCGGCTGGCATAGGTCACGAAGGCCAGCCGGCGTGGGTCACGAAGGTCGGCTGGTTGGCAAAAGTGGGTCCTGGGAAAACAAGTTTGAAAAGCACTGATTTAGATCATGGTTAATCTGTACCTCAATTCCATGTGCCGACCTTTGATTCAGATCCTTTAATCCGTTTAACAAACAGAAAGTCAATTGATCTCAAGCCTTGTAAAACCCATCTTCTGAAGGGGTAATCCAGATTTATTTTGTGTGAAAGAATGTCCTCTGCTTTTTTTTTTCACCTGAAATGAATGGAATGAAAATCGCTTATTGTCACAAGTCGGCTTCAAATGAAGTTACTGTGAAAAGCCCCTAGTCGCCACATTCCGGCGCCTGTTCGGGAAGGCTGGTACGGGAATTGAACCCGCACTGCTGGCCTGCCTGGGTTTGCTTTGAAAGCCAGCTATTTAGCCCTGTGCTAAACCAGCCAATTGATAAACCAATGGATTGGCTCTGATTTTAGGATTATGTCTCTTGTTTTATGCCTTGTGTGTATTTAAACAGGATCAAATTTTCAAACCCTTTGCTCTGATAAATGTAAGGGGATGAGTAACTCCAAACCCTTGTGAGGGATGATGCGTGGGACCGGGGGGGGGCGAGGGGGGTGATTTTGTTCTGGTTCTTGTCACGTTAGCTTCACTCTGGCTTGACGTATTCTTGCCAGTGCAACCTGCACATCCCGGCCACAGGAGTGGCTCAGTCCCGGGGTTTGGCATGAAGTCTCTGGCGTGGAGGCAGGTTGGACGTGGGGTCCTTGCGCAGCACACTTACTCCCGTGTGAACGAAACCCCAGGAACTTCATAGCCAGTGCTCTGGATGTTCATTCACTCGGTGTCGCCAAATTTACTGCTGATGTAGGCGCTTTGATGGCTGCATTCAAAAGGCAAAGCATTCAGTCCTTATGTTATCAGGGTTAACATTATCTGTGCTTAATTGACACCATTCACCATTATCTGCCCTCTGATCTCAATCAATAAAAGATGCCTGAAGAGCGACCCAGAGAGTTGCACAAATATTCCTGACCAAAAAAAATAAATAAATAATTTGTGGAAAGCATGCCCTCTGACAGTGCAGGAAGTAACTTTCTTTGAAAGCCTCTAACACACGCTGCCACTTCTGTAACATTTTTTAATGACCTTCCGCCAGCGTGCAGGATAAGTGTGAGATGCAATAGGGGACCCAACACAGACCTGCTGTCATAAAACCTGTTTGCTCCCTTTCTGCACATTGTCCACTGATCCTTGCTCATTGACCTTTCACTCCAGAGATTTTATGTGCAGGAAGTGGCCGAGAGTGTTAATTATGATTGATTTGCTGTGGGTCTTCAGATGACTGTTTATATCATTCCGGGCTATGGGTGTGTCCTTAACGACCTTTCTCAGGCCACTGAGTGCTCAGAGAAAAAATCCATATACTTTCCGAAAGAAACACACATGAAGGTTCAAATCTTATCGATTGTCACACAAATCTGTCGACAAATCATTTTCTACTGGGTCTCAAAATTTAATTTTTCATTCTCGTTTCGATAGACAGAAGTAACATAAAATTTTGCAATTCTGCCTGAAGTTCATTCGATTGATTGAGCACGCGGTTGGTTCCCAATACACTGAAGTTTAAAACAATTTGAGGAAAGGTTCAAAAATTTGGACTTGTTTTCATGCACAATTGTTTCGACGGTGTGACAGTTTACACAAGATTTATTTGTCGTTTTTTTTTGAGTAGGGGGTTGGAATTTTGCGTAAGCTTTTGGGTTTCATATTCCCACCTTAGAACCATAGAATTCCTACAGTGCAGAAGGAGGCCATTCAGCCCATCAGTCTGCATCGACCCTCTAAAAGAACACCCTACCTAGGTCCAATCCCCCGCCCCCTGCCATCTCCACAACCCCACCAAACCTACATATCCTTGGACAATATGGGGCAGTTTCAACTTGGCCAATCCACTTAACCTGCACATCTTTGGACTGTGGGAGGAAACCGGAGCACCCGGAGGAAACCCACGCAGACACGGGGAGAAAGTGCAAACTCCACATAGACAGTCACCCAAGGGCAGAATCGAACTGGAGTTCCTGGTGATGTGAGGCAGCAGCACTAACCACTGTGCTACCGTGTCCCCCTAAAACATCTTGATTCAGATTACTGTCAATGTTGCCCATGAGCAGCTGATGGAAGGTGGTACGGAGATTGTTAATTGGTTTCTTCCTCGTGCCTGTGGTAAATTTTCGACAGCGCATGGTTGTCGCCAAGTTTGATCAAGGTGGAGGAGTACAACAACAACTTATATTTTTAAAGCACTCTTAATGTAATAAAACTTCCCAAAGTTCTTCACATGACCGTTGTAACTCCAAGGCTCATACAGGGAGATATAACTCACCAAAAGCTTGGCCAAAAAGGTAGGGACTTAGGAGTGTCGTAAAGGGGGTAAGAGAGGTTGACAGTCAAGAAATTAAGAGGCGGACAACAGAGTTTTGGATGACTTCACGTTTATGGATGGTAGAATGTGGGAGTACGCAGGAGTGGTTGAGTCCCGAGGTAACAAAGGCATGAATGAAGGTTTCAGCAGCAAATGAGTTTAGACAGGGTCGAAGTTTGACGATATTAAACAGGTGGAAATAAGCTGCCTTAGCAATAGCATGAATATGTGGTGGAAAGCTAATCTTGGTCAAATATGACACCCAAGCTGGCAAACGTATTAGTTTAGTCTCAGACTGTTGCCAGGGAGAGGATTGGAGTCAGCGGGAGCTAGAGATCAGAGTGGGAAGCAGGGACTGAAAACAACGGCTTCAATTTTCCCAGCATTTAATATGGAGGAAATCTCTGCGAATCCAGGACTAGCTGTTGAATAAGCAGACAAATAATTCAATGACCGTGGAAGAGTCGAGGGAAGTGGTGGTGAGGTAGAGCTGAGAGTCGTCAGTGTACACGTGAAGGTGGAGTTGAGTTAGGATTTGGATACGATTCTGTTGAATAGCGGGCGGCACAGTGGCGCAGTGGTTACCACTGCTGCCTCATGGCGCTGAGGTCCCAGGTTCGATCCCGGCTCTGGGTGACTGTCCGTGTGGAGTTTGCACATTCTCCCCGTGTCTGCGTGGGTTTCACCCCCACAACCCAAAGATGTGCAGGCTAGGTGGATTGGCCACGCTAAATTGCCCCTTAATTGGAAAAAAAAGAATTGGGTACACTAAATTTATTTTTTAAAACTGGCTCCATTGAATAGCAGTGCAACCTCAAGAGGCCAAATGGTTTACTCACACTTCCCATCTTCTTAGCTCGGTGACATTTCAAAGGGCTCAGGAAAAATCCAATGAGCCTGCCATTTGCTTATCATATATGACATAATGTTATAATTCATATGACTCCCTCACTGGCATGATATGTCTTTGCGGCAAAACCAGGTCCACGATTTTCCGAATGGTTATATTTCCCTTCCCACCATCAGAAGAGTCAATGTATGACGACTAGAAGACTTTAAGGATATTGGATTCAACGTATTGGGCAATTTAAGGGTCAAACGTCTGGGGTTAAAGTGCGTTTGACTGCAGTGGTCATGTTTTTAAAAAAATAATTCTGTTTTGCAGAGTCTGGGTGATTTTAGCAGCCAGGAGGTGAAGTTGGTAAAGAATGTTTTTTTCGGTCTGGGCTAATGAACTGTGAGATGACTGTGAACCCAAGTGAATGTCTGTGGCTTTCTCCTCAAAAAATCCACAGATGATTTTTATACCATGGGCCTGATTTTCCGGATGCGCACGACGATGACCTGCAGCGGTCACGGAGTAGAACATGGCGCCGGCCGTGTGTGGACCTGACCTGCCAGATAGTGCCTTCCCTGGGCACTCCCTCGCGACCCCATGGCCACCTCCCACCAGTCCCCCCCATCCCTCGCGGAAGCCCCCCCCCGGTCAGCAACAGCTCCCAGTCCAGAGCCGCCACGCCGGATTCCCGCACAGCTGGGATCTTCGGGAACTCAGCCCACCGGGAGCGGAGCATCGGAGGAGCACCTTCAGGTAACGTCCTGAGGTCGTCCCAATGGCGTGCGGCGTGCCTCGATGATGCCGTTTCAGAGGGGGCGGAGCATGCAAAACCTGTGTAAAACAGGCACCGCCTCCGATTCCGCCGTATGTAGGGATTCTCCAACCAATCGCCGATTACGAAATCGTCATCGGGAAACGGAGAATCTCGCCCCATGACTTTCCAAAAGTCACACTTTCAAATCTTCCATCAAATTATGCTTCACCTGAGTGGTTTACATTCCAACGAGACAATGTTTTCCAAATGACACTTTCAAACAAAGCCTTCACTCCACTTTTAACAGTGAATCCAGTCCAGGATTTTACACCATCACCTTTAGGATTTCTTTGACTTGAAGGCTGTGCAAAGTACTCACAATTGCTTTCACTCTGAATTACCAGGCTGTATTAAAATGACATCAAATGTTTCATCGATCTCGGGCAGCACAGTTGCGCAGTGGTTAGCACTGCTGCGTCACGGCACCAAGGTCCCAGGTTCGATCCCGGCTCTGGGTCACTGTCCGTGTGGAGTTTGCACATTCTCCCCGTGTTTATGTGGGTTTCGCCCCCACAACCCAACGATGTGCAGGGTCGGTGGATTGGCCGCGCTAAATTGCTCCTTAATTGGAAAAAGTGAATTGGGTACCTTTTGTGAGGGCCACGAAGAATCCAGCATGAGTTTGTAAAATCGAAAGAAATAAGTTGATTTGCAATTACATATATACAACAACAGCAGCAGCAGTACTCCACCATTGCTGTCTCCTCTCCAGCAGGTTCCACACTGGCCAGCTCTATTTTTGCAGGTGACTCTGCTAATGATTTCTCCGCCCTCCTCATTGGGAGAGCTCATACTCACTAAGGATTGTGGGATAGGCAATAGTCCCTGGCTAGTAGTAATCAGGCAGGTTATAACAGTACTCTGAATTATTTTTTTAAAAATGTTTCATTTATCTCGAAAGTATTCTGTCCCAGTTTAAACCTAACTACTGCAATGATTTCTTTAACTCAGAATATTTTGTTTACCCTTCCTTGAATTCTTCTGAATGATACCTTGGTCTCTGTTCTCTAAACTTCAGGCATCTTAAATGTTCTTTCTGTCCCATTTGCCTGGGCTCCTGACGTGCCCAATCTATCTTCCGCCAGAGTTGAGAGATCCCCGAGGACCTGTCTCCAACTGCCCACAAATTAGCTAAATTAAAACGTAAAAGCTTCTCTACCTTACATTGCCCCAGTTGCTAAGCAATCACTGCTGGTTTATTTATTCTTCTTGCAGTAGCCCTCTCCAAGCACAACACAAACACAGTTGGAACTTAACCAACCTCCACACATACATACACCTTTGTCCAGCATGAATCTAGGTTATACCCTACCAGACATAAAAACATTAGATTAAACCCACTTAAAACCAAGCCTTATTTCTAATGTTTACCAACACAACTATAAACCTCTGAAAACTACCTTTGTTTTTCGAACATGTCCCTTCTGCCAATGGGAGCAGATTACTCTCTGTCTACTTCTATCCAAACCCTTCATCACTTTTTGAACATTAAGGCAAGATGTTCATTTAATTTGAAAAGGAAACAGAAAGAACTATTCTGTGAAATGTTCCTCTTTGATTTTTTAAGTTTGGCCTGGGGCCCTGGCTACTCTTTCAGGGACCATTAATAATCTGTTATTTTGTTGTTGGGTTTAGTAACAGGTATGTAAACAAGTGGTAACTCCCTTTAGCTTTGATGCAAATGAGGAGAAAATTCCCATGGAACAATTGATAAATGCTTTCAAGTGACACTTTCTATTCAGCTGAATGGCACGAGGCAATGTTTAAAGGTCTGCGCACAAAATAAAGCAGGTATTTATTAAAGAGCATGTAACTGTTGGTAAGCAACAGCTTCAAAGTCAGAGAAGACCTCTTTGCAATCAAAGTTTTTATTTTTACTGACCATGCATTGAGATTTAACCAGTTATTAATAGAAGATTCGCTGAGGGGACCATTTGCATTTTAATGCTTATTTGCTGGAATGGACTTCAGATGTGTTATTTAAAGGTATCAGTACAGACAGCTGGCTTGTACAGCACTGTCATACTATAAATGGGTACACTTGTTGTTATAGTCCTCACAGGGAATCAGCGATTGATCTACACATGGGGTTCTTGGAGCACAGGTTCCTGTAACGAGGAGGCAAGACTGGCCTAATAGGGGCTTGCTAGCGGGAGCTTAAATACTGACCCACTGGGGTGGCATGGTGGCACACTTAGCACTGATGCCTCACGGCACCGAGGACCCGGGTTTGATCCCGGCTCTTGTCACTGTCCGTGTGGAGTTTGCACATTCTCCCCATGTTTGCATGGGTTTCGCCCCCACAACCCAAAGATGTATAGGGTAGGTGGATTGGCCACACTAAATTGCCCCTTAATTGGAAAAAAATAATTGGGTACTCGAAATTTAAAAACAAATACTGACCCAGACCCAGACCAGGAGTTCGCGATGGTCCCAGGCTGGGACAAGAGCATTGCATGTCGCGACTGAGGCTTAACAAATAAACCTTTATTTTGCCTCGCCCGGCCTCTGCTGGAGTTATCACATTGGCGACAAGGAGCAATAATGGGATTCTGAGCAGCCTTTAAAGAGGGTTTTGGCCAAGGGTGGTATCATGACCGGTACAGGCCTGGAGGGACAAAGGTCCTGTTCCTGTGCTGTATTGTTCTTTGTTCTTTGCAAACAACCCCAGTAAGGAAAAGAAAACCCTGAAATGCCCTCCATACAACTCAAATGTAGTAGACTGGGCCCAGTGTGCTGAGCCCAAGCGCTACTTCTTTCACGTCAACAGCATTGAAGGGGATGAGAAGCCAAAGGGAATACTCCTGACTGTGACGGGGCCTCGACGTTTAGCATTGTAAAAACCATCACATTCGCAACAGCCCCCAACTCCATAGTAGAATTAGTGCGAAATTACTATTACATGGAATCAAGCAATCATCCTTCGACATTTCCATTTTATTATGGCTGGGAGAACCCCGGGGCAACCCCTTACAGAATTCCTCAGTAGGTTATGGAAACTGGCAGGGCTCTGCGAATTCGGCCCATCCATGTCCCAGATGCTATGCGATAGACTGGTTGTGTGGAATTAATAATGTCACAACCCAAAATAAATTGCTAGCGGAGCCCAACTTCACTCCCCCCCCCACCCCCCCTCCCCACCCCCGCCGCCTACCCCCCCCCCCCACACACCCCCACACCCCCGAACCGAGGCACATCTCAAAATGGGAGGATCCTGCCCTCTGCTTCCACCACCTTTTGAGCAAGAGTGTTCCACAGCCTCATGCCCACTGAGAGAAAATAATTCTCCCCATCACTGTCCTAAATTGGTGACCCCTTATTTTTAAACAGTGACCCCTAGTTCTAGATTCTCCCACAAGAGGAAACATCCTCTCCACATCCACCCTATCAATACGCCCAGGATCTTAAAGTTTTCAATCAAGTCACCTCTTACTCTTGTAAACTCCAATGGATACAAGCTAACCTGTCCACAACTTCATCCTAAGACAACCCACCCATTCTTAATATTAATCTAGCAAACCTTCTCTGAACTGTTTCTAACACATTTACATCTTCCTTAAATAAGGAGGCCAAGACTGTTCACAATACTTCAGGTGCAGTCTCACAAGTGCCATGTACCACTGAAGCATAATCTGCTTACTTTGTAATCCATTCCTCCCGAAACAAACAATAACATTCAATCAGCTTTCCTAATTACTTGCTGTGCCTGTACACTAGCTTTTGTGATTCATGCACTCGGACACGCAGATCCTTCTATAGCTCAGAACTCTACAATCTCGGGCAGCACGGTGGCGCAGTGGTTAGGATTGCTGCCTCACGGCACCGAGGTCCCAGGTCCAATCCCGGCTCTGGGTCACTGTCCGTGTGGAGTTTTCACATTTGCCCCGACAACCCAAAAATGTGCAGGTTAGGTGGATTGGCCACACTAAATTGCTCCTTAATTGGAAAAAAATAAATAATTGGGTACTCTAAATTATAAAAAAAAACATCTCTCGCAATGAGAGGATTTTTAAAAAAAGAACTCTGCAATCTCACCGTTTAGATAATAAGCTTCTTTTTTATTCTTCCCGCCATCGTGGACAATTCCACATTTGCTCACTTTATACTCCATTTTCCAGATTTTTATCCAGCCACTTAACCCGTCTATGACAGTCCTTGAATGAATGGACACAATGAGAAACATGTCTACCGATAGACCCAATGTAACATGCATTCACGACTAATATTTCAAACCCTCTGGATTGTGTTATGGGTCTGACAGTGGTAATAAAATTACAAACCCCTAATTAGTATGTATTGTGCGTTTGACTGCGCCAAGAGCACAACAGAAATTACGAATTGAGTTATGATTTTATTGCCCAATAAAAGCCATTTGCGGCAATTTATGTTGAAAATCTCAAAAAATATTCTGTCATTGAAGTTGTGAATTTTGCTCGCAAGTAGCTAGTTTCAGGAGGGTGCTGTCAGAGGGAAAGGCGAGAATTCGGTCAGGGGAGGTTCATACTTTCCCTGCCCGGCCCAGCTCACACTAAATGGATTCTTCTGGCCGGACCACTCCCAGGAATGTTGCTTTGTCATTCAACAGAGTGATCTAACACGTAGGGTCCCAAAATCCCAGACACTATTCCTAAGATCGCCTCAAGCACAATACAGCCAAATAAATATTTTTAAAATTTTACTCCACTCTTAAAGTGACAAAGCCAATGTGCAGATTGGACAGGGCAAGCCCTTCATCCATCTGATTACTTGCTCAAAAAAACCAATTCAAACTTAAATTCAACCCAATTCATGGTCTTCACAATGATAATAATCTTTATTGGTGTCACATGTACACTCACATTAACACTGCAATGAAGTTACTGTGAAAATCCCCTCGTCACCGCACTCTGGCGTCTGTTTGGGTACACAGAGGGAGAATTCAGAATGTCCAAATTACTTAACAAGCACGTCTTTCAGGACTTGTGGGAGGAAACCGGAGCACCCAGAGGAAACCCACGCAGACACGGGGAGAACATGCAGACTCCGCACAGACAGCGACCCAAGCCAGGAACCGAACCTGGGACCCTGGAGCTGTGAAGCAACGGTGCTAACCACTGTGCTACCGTGCAGCCCATGTGAGACATACATGGGAGACAAGAGAGACATACAGGATCCAAGCTGACAAGAAAAGGCGCTGCACCTCATCTTAGGCTCGATCTCACACCTGGTTGAAGCGTGGTCATGTGTAACTTAGGAAAAGCACTCGCCAATTTGCAAGTGATAAAAACTGGATAATCTGGTTTAATGACAGAAGTGGATCATCAACCTGAAACGTTAACGCAGATGGGGGTCTCGCCCACCGACTAGAGAGTTGCGAGAGAACTATGTTGCCTCTTTTAGGGGAGGCTTGCCAAAGTAAATGTCACTTGGGCACTTAACTGGACAGAGGCAGGCCTCCACCGAGGTCAAGGATACCAGGGGTGGAAGTCCCGCCTGGCAAGAGCTGCTAGCCAATCAGAGGCTGGCAACTGTATGGAATGGCGTTGTCACCTGGGAGGTGGTGGTGTAGCTGCTATGACAGCCACCGAGGCCTTGCATTGTTGCTGGAACTCAGGTCACAGATGAGTGAAGGTAAAGGGTGGGTCGCAGGGGTGTGAGGACGGAGGGGTTATGGGGCAAGGTAGATGGATGGATTTGTTTATTGTCACGTGTACTGAGGTACAGTGAAAAGTATTTTTCTGCGAGCAGCTCAACAGATCATTAAGTACATGAAAGGAAAATAAAAGAAAATACATAATAGGGCAACACAAGGCACACAATGTAACTACATAGATACTGGCATTGGATGAAGCATACAGGGGTGTAGTGTTAATCAGGTCAGTCCATAAGAGGGTCATTTAGGAGTCTGGTAACAGCGGGGAAGAAGCTGTTTTTGAGTCTGTTCGTGCGTGTTCTCAGACTTTTGTATCTCCTGCCCGATGGAAGAAGTTGGAAGAGTGAGTAATCCGGGTGGGAGGGGTCCTTGATTATCCTGCCCGCTTTCCCCAGGCAGCGGGAGGTGTAGATGGAGTCAATGGATTGGAGGCAGGTTCGTGTGATGGACTGGGCGGTGTTCACGACTCTCTGAAGTTTCTTGCGGTCCTGGGCCGAGCAGTTGCCATACCAGGCTGTGATGCAGCCAGATAGGATGCTTTCTATGGTGCATCTGTAAAAGTTGGTAAGAGTTAATATGGACATGCCAATTTTCCTTAGTTTCCTGAGGAAGTATAGGCGCTGTTGTGCTTTCTTGGTGGTAGCGTCGACCTGGGTGGACAAGGGCAGATTTTTGGTGATGTGTACCCCTTGGAATTTGAAGCTACTAACCATCTCCACCTTGGCCCCGTTGATGCTGCCAGGGGTGTGTGCAGTACTTTGCTTCCTGAAATCAATGACCCCAGTTTATTGGGCTTATTGGGATTCCGAGGCAAGGACATGCAGAGGCTGGCTGTCAGCAGGCACCCCCACCCCGATGCCTGGTCACTTGATCAAGCACTGATTGCCTTTGAATGATTGGGCATCAATTGCCCACCTAAGGGCTTCTATTGATGGCGGGGCAGGAAGGCCGCCCATGGGCTTTCTCACCGTGCACTTAATCAGGGTTAAAATGGGAAGATGGTGTGATGTCACTCGCTGCCCACCCACCTGATTAAATGCACCTCACTACCAAACTCACCACGGGGGACAGAGTTAAATTGCTCCTTTTGTTCCTCTCTCCACAGATCCTGCATGACCCACAGGGTATTTGCAGCATTTTCTGTTTCCTTGCCGTTATTGAGAGCTAATTATTGGCCAAGACAAAAGAGCGAGCTCCCCTGCTAAAAATCAAAGTAGCATAGAATCATAGAATGGCTATGCCACAGAAGGGGACCATTTCCCCCCTCTTGTCCATGTCAACTCTCGGCCATCCTGGGACCTTGCACATCCACCCGCGTTGGTCAGGTCTTGGTTTGATTTGATATCTTGCCAAAAATGCAGCAGCACCTCCACCACCTCCTCAGTTCCGCTCTGGAGTGTCAGCCTAGATTTTGCACTCAAATCTCTGGGGTGGGACTTGAACCACCAACCTTCTAACTAACTGACTGTCCTATCTGACACACAAACTACGGGAACAGCAAAGCACTGCGATCCCGAAGTAATCCATCATGGACAATCAAGGCCAGGGTGTGAGGGAAGTGGGGGGGGGTGAAAAAGGCAATCTTCCCTTTTTGAAAAAAAGATAATGTATTTTAAAAACAACGCCAAGATAAGAGGTAATTCATGGGAGTTTGTCTCAGCAGTAAGTTTGACAGCCGCAGTAATAATAGAGTGACCTACCGACCTTTGCTAGAGCTGCAGGGCCTAAGGAAATGAGGTGTGAAGAGGAAGGCGTGTCACCTGGATTGATGCTCTCCAGGCTTCCCTGGTCACACACATGCAGAAGGGTGCTGGGATTGACAGATCCTGATCATATAGTTATTGACTATAAAGAGCCATTGGGACAAAACCTGAGACTAGCCACCTGGACAACACCAGCCTGGGTATCCACCGAGTGTCAGTCAGTGGCGCACACACGGGGCTAAACTTCCAAGCAACTCCGCTAATCCCCGGCCTTCCTCCTTGACCCACGTTAAATTATTACTGCAGGTTGGCCTGTGAGATCGGATGTGAAACAGGCTTGTAAATTTAAAATAAAAGCAAATTAACACCAGAGCCATTGGAGGGTTATTATAGCTGTCATGGAAACGAGGAAGAATTAGAAGGTTTTCTTGTTTCAAAGAAGATCTCTGGCTTCTGTTTATGAGAGCGAAGGGAAGTGCAAGCCATTAAATCAAATCAGCGCTGCCGAAAGTGGATTCTGTTGGGGATAATTTCACACGGTGGCTGGAGAACAACATAGATCCATGCAGCACACACCGGAGGCCCTTTGCCCCACCGTGCCCATCCACCCCTTTGATAGACCTGTCCTAATTTGCCCCATTCCTTTGCTCTGCTTTCATAGCCCCGTCACTTTTTTCCACCCTTTTAAGAATTGATCCAATATTCTTTTGAATGTTACTGTGGAATCTATCTCCACTGCCCTTCCCGGCAGCGCATCCCAGCTATTTTTGCAACATACAAGAGCCTGAGGGGTCTGTCATAATATCCACTCGTGTATATAATGAGATGGGCAGCACGGTGGCGCAGTGAGAAGCACTGCTGCCTCACGGCGCTGAGGTCCCAGGTTCGATCCCGGCTCTGGGTCACTGTCCGTGTGGAGTTTGCACATTCTCCCCGTGTTTGCGTGGGTTTCGCCCCCACAACCCAAAGATGTGCAGGGTAGGTGGATTGACCACGCTAAATTTGCCTCTTAATTGGAAAAATGAATTGGGTACTCTAAATTTATTTTTTTTAAATGTAGGCAGGCAGTGATTGACACACAGGATAACCAATGAATACACACGACATAGAACAGCCAATCACCAGACAGGACACTACCACTATAAAACACACAAGGCATTAAGACTCTCTCTCTTCTCACAGGATACAGCTACAGAGATAGTTAGAGTCCACAAGGCCGTGAGCACCGTCTCCATGTGACAGAGAGCTAGTCTGGTCAAGCCAGTCAGAGGATATCAGTTTCGATTAATAGAGTGTCAACCCACAGCAGATTATGGAAAGCAGCCAGCAGGTTCAATAAAACAGTGTTGGACCACCTCCTGCGTCAGAAGACTGTTTCTAGTCTCACTGCATCCAGTTGCAGTCAATGTTAAACCAACTCAGATAACATATCAGGGTCTTGACAAGGTGGGTGTGTCGAGGATGTTTCCTCTCCTGGGGGATTCGAGAACTAGGAGTCGCTGTTTAAAAATAAGGGGTCGCCCATTTAAGACAGTGCTGAGGACAATTTATTTCTCCTGGAGGATCGTGAGTCTTTGGAAAGTACTTCCACAAAGGGCAGTGGAAGCATAGATCCTGGATAAGCAACGGGGTGAAAGGTTGTCGGGGTTGGGCCGGAATGTGGATTTGAGGTTAGAATCAGATCAGCCATGACTTTATTGAATGGTGCAGGAGGCCCGAGGGTCCGAATGGTTTCCTCCTGCTCCTAATTCATATATTTGCCTGTATGTTCGGACATAGTGCCACTGATGCAACAAAGAGACTTTTGGGGGGTTTAAAATTAATTTGTCGTTTGCACGTTGACAAACACCATTCAGATAATTGAAGGAGAAAGAAATTGCGGGGATTTGGAGATAGAAGAAAGAAAGGGACGAACTAGCTGGCTCTGTGATTGAGCTTCTCTTTGCTCCATTAACACTCTGAAGACAAAACAGCTGGTAAATCTTATTTTTCTTGCGGGGAAGGGTACAGTTAGAAAGAAAGACACGCTCTCATACAATGACATTCTATACTACGAAAGTCTCAAAGTTCCCTCTGAAAAGAAGTCAATACAGATAATATTTTTGAAGTGTAGTCAGAAACATAGCAGCCAGCTTGCACACAAGGTCCCAAAAAGCGGCAATGTGATGGTGACTGGATAACCTGTTTTAGTGATGTTGGCTGAGGGGTACATATTGGACAGGCGGCCAGGGAGAACTCCCGTGTTGTTCTTCAAATGAGAGCCATCATCTTCATCCACCTCCTTGCACCTTCATCCCCCTGCTTGCCCTCTCCCTGCCATCATGCACCCATGCTCTTCCCTCCCCCCTCTTCTTGCACAGCCCTCCTTCCACATTGCCCCCCCCCCTTTGTCTTGCGAGCGTTGTTGCGGTGACTGTGAGTCCCGCAGCGCAGTGCTATCCAGATGGACACCACTGTGTGGAACTCGGGGGAAGGATACCCCTGTACTCCCCAACCCCAATACTGATCCTAGATGGTGACACAGGAGGATCCATGGCTCCAGCAGCAGGGTGCTGTCCGTAAAGACAAGCTTGGCATGGAGATGGAGCAGGAACCGGTCTGCCCTGGCAGAGTGGTGAACAGGGCATCAGGAGCAGCGCAGCACGATGGCAGAAAGTTGTTGCACTCACCTCGAAGTCTCTTGACAATTTAGGACTGCCTTGTTCACGCCACTCTTTCTCAATTGGGCTTGACGCTGACATGATTTCCTGCTGGTGTGACGCATGATTGAAAGGCCTGATGGGACACCAGCGGTCAGCTGTTTTAATGAGCGTGCATAAGATGCAAATAAAGTAATTGGGTGCATTATGAGAATGACTTCAGGAGATCGTGAAGGACTCACATCTCCTGTTTCAACAGCATCTATGGCAGTGACCTGAGCTATTCAATTGTTGGAGACAGGCCATTAAGGCAAATTGCTTCGACAATAGGTCTTTGGCTGAGTTAGCTTCCAGACATGAACTGATAATGTCACCTTTGGAATACATGGAAAATGGTGTATGTGTGTGTGCGCGCATCTGTGTGTGTGTGTGTGTGTGTGTGTGCATGTGTATGTTGTGTGTGCATGTGTCTGTGCGTGTGCGTGCATGTGTGTGTGTGTGGTGATACACCACTGTACTTCCCTAGCATTGTACATAGTTATATAATAGTTGTGTGTAACGTGGCCCTGTAATCCTGTGTATTGTACTGCGTATTGTACTGTAGCTCTGTAGAGGTTCGGTCACCTGTATGTAACCTGACCTGGCTTCGCCTTGGCCACTCCCCCGGGAGTTAGGATAAGACCCAGCTTCTGAGACCTGAACCATTTTGTCTGGGGTCGTCTGTGTCGGGTAAGCTTCCTATGTAGTGTATTAAAGCCTTGGTTAAAGTCTCACGTGTCTTTGTGGTTCTTGACGCTTAGTGCATCAGTGTGTGTGCATGCGCTTGTGTGCGCGCATGTGTGTGTGTGTTCTACTGCCCAAATACAATTTCCCATGAGGAACTGTGTAAGGTGACTGGTTGCTACGGCATTGTTCCTTAGATCACGATGTGCCAGATAAGGTGGCTCAGTCACATGCTAAGGATGCCCCAAGAATAAATACCCTAAGATAGACACCAGCCGGGAAATGTAAATAGGTCCAAAACACAAAGCACAGGACACTGCATCATGGAGAAACATTTGGCGAAATTTACCAAAAAATGGCAAAGAAGTCTGTCAGTGTGGTGGCAAGGTTTCCCGACAAGATCTTCCTACACTTAGCCATTTATTTTGTAAGGGTGTGTTTTGTGCCATCATTGTCAAGGCAGACCTAAGCACACCAGCAAGCCCTGCTTCTTCGAGATCCCCTATTTTTAAACGGTGCCCTGAACTCAGAGTGAAGTTAAAGATCCCCCTCCCCCCCACCAACCCCACGAACATCAGGACCCTTCGTAATTGATGGCATGATCACCTCCCCCACCCGAACATAGACCACCTACATCGGGGTCCTCCAAATGGGTCACCCTTCAGGCCCTGCCCCTTCAGCCCTGACACCCTTCAGGTCCCATCCCCATCAGGTTCCGCCCACTGCAAGCCACAGCCCTGCCACGTTCCAAGCCCCCTGGGTGGTCTTCACGTCTGGTCTCTGTTTGTAGAGACACGTCCTGTCGGCGGGTGAGAACGTATCACGTTACCCCATGATTCGGCATTATGCCGATTTTGAATATTAAAATATTTTTAAATGGATGATAATCAGGTTCACGCCCTTACGTCTGCTGGGAGGGCCCGGGAACATCTGCCGTGAGGCAGCAGTGCTAACCATTGCACCACCGTGCCGCCTCAGGAGGAATATTTCTGAACCACTCCGCTGCATCTTCAGGTTAGTGCGTTTTAAAAGTTTGACAATTTGGTGCAGTCCTGCAGCAAACCCTGAAGGACCACCTGTCGGGCCTAGTGTAGGCCTGGTATTCCTAAATTTAGCCAGCCAGTTCTGTTCAGGGCAATCCAATGTTGTGCAGGGGGCCTCAAACAGGCATTGGGCCCCTTAACAGAAATGTACTGTGACTCAGTGTAGTGTTTAATCATTCGGTCACAGGGGAACCGAGGGTATATGTTTGAGGAAAATGTATTGACTCCAGAATGCCAGTGTAAAAGCCAAGCTCAGATGGAGCAAGGAACAGAAACAAGACTATAACGTGGAAACCTGATTCTCTAACCTGTTTTCTCTGGGAGTAATGGTTCTCACACAGGGCACCAGATCACAGAATTACCATTATATACACCATTTAAGATACATCATATTCCTACATTACAATAGTGGCAACACTTCAAGAACACTTTATTGGCCATGCAGAGCTTTGGGAAGCCCTAAAGTCATGAAAGGTGCTGTAGAAATGCCAGTTTTCTTTCTCTTTTACGTGCAAAACTGTTTGCAACAATTACCGAATGCCAGCAGTTTGGAGAAATGTGAGGAAAGGCGCTTACACTGAATGCTGGACGAGTTAGCCAACGAGCCCTCAGAGCGACCTGTTCAGAGAAACAATTAACAAATTGCCATTTGTGTAAATGCAATTTGAGCAATAAACCTGCACCGTACTTTTGCTCCGGACTGTGTGTGCGGACTGTAAAAACCACACGCAGAAGTGAAAATGACTTTTACTGTTACGTTTTAAAGCGAGCAGATTGCTTTAGAAATAAACAAAGGGAGTAGTTAATAAAAGGGATATAGTTGAAGTGGCCATTGCATGAGCTGCACTTTGGAAGTGGTTCAAAATATAATTGCTGTGAAAATGATGGGAGAATTGAACAGCAAGGGCGAAATTTGGCCGCATACGCAGGAGGTCCTTCAATGCAGCCAGTACATTAGGAAAGGTCATGCTAATTCATTGAGAGTGTAGAATAAGACAACACTAAGAGCAACAACGACATGCAGTTACACAGCACTGTCAGTGTCGGAAAATGTCCCAAAGTGCTTCACGGGATATTAATCAGACACAAATGGACTCTGAGCCAACGGAAGTAATGTTAGGAGGACTGGCCAAGAGCTTGATTGAAGCTGTGAGTTTGAAGGGAGCGACGGGGAGAGTTGGTGAGGGAATTTCAGTGTGTGGGACTGATGCACTGGAAGATGCCACTTACACACCCCGCTGTTGCTTGGACAGAGCTCGGAGCACGGAAATACGAGTTCGGTGGTTGCAATGACAGCTGCTGTTAATCTGGCCACAGAGCCCTGCAAGGTTCTGCCAGAGGTTAGAGCTCCCCTGAAGAATAGTGTCCTCCATATGTCCAGTCCTTAAAACATGTTCACCAGCATTGCTCGGCCTAGATACGGGAATGCCCGCAATGGCCAAGGTTATTTTTGCCATCTTGCGTGCCTCACAATTGCTTCTGCCCTCCACCCGTCAGAACCCGAGAGTGGGTGACCCAGAGGGAGAATTAAAGCCCAGAGCACGCCAGTGCCGGGGGGATGGAGTAAGCTTAGTTTTCAGGAAACAGAACAACAGTAAAGTACTAAAGATGAGTGCAAATAAACTCTCGGGTAGCAGGGATAAGGGACCTTCAGTTGTTTGTCAAAACGAGGGAAACTGGGGTTGTTCGCCTGGGAGCATGGAAAGATGGGAGGAGGTTTGATTGAGGTGTTCAACAACACTAATGGTTTTGATGGAATTATGGAATTTATAGTGCAGAAGGAGGCCATTCGACCCATCAAGTCTGCACCGGCCCTTGAAAAGAGCACCCTACTGAAGCCCACGCCTCCACCCTGTCCCCATAGCCCAGTAACCCCACCTAACCTCTTGGAGACTAAGGGGCAATTTAGCATGGCCAATCCACCTAACCTGCGCATCTTTGGACTGTGGGAGGAAACCGGAGCACCCGGAGGAAACCCTAGCAGACAAGGGGAGAAAATGCAATCTCCACACAGTCACCCGAGGCCGGAATTGAACCCGGGACCCTGGAGCAGTGAGGCAGCAGTGCTAACCACTGTGCCGCTGTGCCAAGGAGAAATTGTTTCCACTAGCAATAGGGTTGATAACAAAAATACACAGATTTAAGGTGATAGGCAAGAGAATTAGAGGTGACAGAAGGGAAACAGTTTTGCACAGTATTTGCTTTCAACACCAAATGATTTCAAATGATTTAGAACTCGCTCCATGCATGTGTTGTGGAAGCAGATTCAATCGAAGGACTCACCAGTGAACTGGATAAATATTGGAAGGCAATACATATACAAAGCCACAGGGACAGGGCCAGGGGATGTGATGAATTGGATAGTTCTTGAAAAGACGGGACAGACATGATGGGCCAAATGTTCTCCTCTTGTGCTGATTCTGCAGACAAAGTTTTTAAAAAGCCTTTTTCGGGCTCACCCCTCATTGCCCTTAAACTGAGTAGTTTCCTGGGCCATTTCAGAGGGGTAGCTGAGAGTCAACCACATTGCTGTGGGTCTGGAGTCACATGTAGGCCAGACCGGGTAAGGACGGCAGATTTCCTTCCCTGAAAGACATTAGTGAACCAGATGGGTTTTTACACAATCAACACCATAATACTGGGATTAAATTTATATTCCAGATTTATTGATTAATTCCATTTAAATTCCACCAGTTGCCTTGGTGGCATTTTAACACGTGCCCCCAGGGCATTCATCTGGGCCACTAGCGACATTCCCGCCCTGTCACCATTACCCCAATTCCCCTCTATGGCGTATTTCAGGATATTTTACTACATTCAAGGCACCATAAAGTGTCATTTTTTGGGGTATGATCTTCGGCGGCATTTATTGCCCATTCCTAATTGCCTATGAGCAGGGGCTGGTCAGCTTCCTATTTCAACCACTGGGGTTTCTCTGTGATAAAAGTACTCCAAAAATGCTGTTAAGGAAGAAGTTCCGGGAATATGAACCAGAAAAATTAAAGGAATGAAGATATGGTTTAAAAGTCGGTATGGTGTGCGACTTGGAGGGAAACCTGGAGGTGATGGTGTGTTTGTGCACCTGCCAACCATTGCCAGGTTCCGTGGTCGACGTTATGGGTTTGGACAGTGATGCTGAAGAATGTTCCTGCAGTGTCTCCCTTTTATGCCCAGATTTTCACTCCTTGGTCGGGTGCGTAGTTCTAATTTTCATTCCGCAGGGGCATTGTTGGAAGTCGGGCCTGCCATTCCAGGGATGAGTGCGGAGGCAGTCGGGTGCAGAGGCGGACTGGGCAGACGAATGGCCTCTGTGCTCCATCGCATTGTCAAATTTAATTTGAAAATAATTCAAACAATTGACAGCTCTCCAGTCCCCGCGCCTCATTCCCCCCCCCCCACACAATCCCCATGCACAATCCATGCCAAACCATGCCAGCCCATGCCCAACAACCTACCCTCATGGCCTTAATACACTCTATGCCCCCCACATCCCTGTGGCCTCTTTATAGTCCCTTTGCCAACATAGTGCCAACTCATGTCAACACATGTCCATTACCCACCACCCTTTGCCCTTTCCCACTCCATGCCAATTCAGCGAGTGTCCAACATGGTTATAAGATGCCATGCTGACATAAAATGAAGTTGTATAACTATAGATGATGTCACTATTTATGAACAAAACTCCCATGAATAATAAAACTAAATAAATAGAAATTCCTTCAATTAATCCCTTATGAAAACAAACATTTTGTTCTGTAACCACTTGGTGCTGTCAATCAAATAGCTCACTCAATAGGCACCCAACTATGAAAATTGTAGTTTGTAATATCAGTCATTGCATCGCAAATCCTATAATGATAACCCTCAGGTTTATGTCAACAGGCAGACTGAAATATCAAGCACTGATTGTTCTTTGAACACTATACCATTGTTTTTCAATTTAAAACCCAGTTAACTTACACTCGTTGATGGATTTGACAGTCACAATGTGTTTTGACAGTTCCAATGAGTTTTGACAGTTCATTGACAGCTTGACAGTTTTGACGGTTCCTTGACAGTTCTTTGACAACTTAACAGCTCTCTGACAGCTTCCAAAGAGCTTTTGCACATTTTATGCACAATCATGTTTACTTTTAACAATCCCACAGAGTGCCTTACCTCTCCAAAAGGTGTCCCAGGACCATAGTCACATAAATCCACTTAGTTCAGACCAGGTCTTACCATGTCCAATCTGCACACGCCTGGTTTCGCCCTCCTGGCCTATGAAAATCCCATTCTAGTGGAAGCAACTGATGATTTAAATGGCCAGCTGCCTCCACAAAATATGCACGGGTGAACCCCTCCCTGCCTGACTCAATTTCGACCGTTTCAAACATAGGAAGTGCTGTGTTCGGGGGCAGGACTTAATATTTCTGCGCTCCTCCACATTTTCGGCACACCAGAGAGCTTCCCAGTCTTAGCAAACAATTTGGGCTAGTCACCATGATACACTGATGGTAGGGGAGTGAATGTTTAAGGTGGTGGATGATCTGTTCAAATAAGAGCGGTGCTTTGGCCTGGATGGTGTCAAGCGTATCATGAAATTGATGAGCATTCTCATATATGTTCTTGTTGAAAAGTGAGAACAAGAACGATGAAGAGAAAATGATAAGGATATACCGAAGGGGAGGCCAATGAAGGTGCCCCCTCGGTTTAACAGTTCATCCAAAGACAGAAGCTTCAGCAGAAGCTCCATTGGGGAGCCCGCCTTGAAAATGTGCACAGGTAGCTGCAGTGGGGCCTAAGGCCACAACCATAAGGCCATAAGACCATAAGACATAGGAGCAGAATTAGGCCACTCGGCCCATCGATTCTGCTCCTCCATTCAACCATGGCTGATATTTTCTCATCCCCATTCTTCTGCCTTCTCCCCATAACCCCTGATCCCATTATAAATCAAGAACCTACCTATCTCTGCCCTAAAGATTTCAACATTCTGACTGAGACACAGGAATGCCACCCATTGAGCCACAGCTATCAATGTGCCACGTTTCAGAGAATCATGAATCCCTACAGTGCAGAAGGAGGCCACCCGACCCATCGAGTGTGCACCCACCCTCCGAAAGAGCACCCTACTTAGGCCCACTCCCCCGTCCTACCCTCGTAACCCCATCTAATCTTTGGACACCAAGGGGAAATTTAGCATGGCCAATCCACCTAACCTGCACATCTTTGGACTGTGGGAGGAAACCCACGCAGACATAGGGAGAACTTGCAAACTCCGCACAGACGGTCACCCAATGCTGGAATCGAACACGGGTCCCTGGCGCCGGAGGCAGCAGTGCGAAGCATTTGCCATTGTGCCACCCCAGCAGGATCGATTGCCTTGATCCCAATATTCGTAGAAGAATCATATAATCCCTACAGTACCAAAGGAGGCTATACAGCCCATCAACTCCGCACCGACCCTCTGAAAGAGCACTCTACCTTGGCCCAAGCCCCACACTATTCCCATAACCCCACCCAGGACCAATTTAGCACGGCCAATCCACCTAACCTGCACATCTTTGGACTGTGGGAGGATACCGGAGCACCCGGAGGAAACCCACGCACACACGGGGAGAAAATGCAAACCACACAGACAGTCACTCGAGGTCAGAATCGAACCCGGGCCCCTGGCACTGTGAAACAGCAGTGCTAACCGCTGTGCCAACATGCCAACGTGCTCAGCAGAGGAGGAATGCGGAGACGCACAGAAGGTATGTGACAAAGATAATAAATATTAAACCAGGAAAGTGTTGCCTTTTTTTCTTCTTTTTTTTCTCTTTTTTTTTAAATTTTAGAGTACCCAATTCATTTTTTCCAATGAAGGGGCAATTTAGCGTTGCCAACCCACCTACCCTGGGTTGTGGGGGCGAAGCCCATGCAGACACGGGGAGAATGTGCAAACTCCACACCGAGAGTGACCCAGAGCCGGGATTGAACCTGGGACCTCGGTGACGTGAGGCAGCAGTGCTATCCACTGCGCCACCGTGCTGCCCCTAAGTGTTGCATTTTTGACCATGTTCTGAGGGGGCAGACAGCCCATTGGAGGGAAGGGACATGTGAAATCTAAAGGACTTTGCTTGTTATTTCTGTTTCGACTACCTGGACTGTGTTAGGTGATCTTGCGAAATCTAAGAGAGGCAACAGTCACTTTGGTATGCAAGAATATTCCTTTACATCACTAGATCTGTCTAGACTCACAGAAGGGAGCATCTGAATTATTCCATTGTTGCTATCCTGAACATTTGAACCCTGGTTGAATCAATTGAGAGCCACATAGTGTCAAATGGAGAGGGGAGAAATGCGAAAAAAGAGAATATTGTTTGAGTTGATTTGCATCACCTGTTTCGTGCCAATATTTTCAGAGTCAGAAAAATAGGCAATAGCTAATATCTTGTGGTGAAGGAAATGTAACTATATAACCTTTTCCAACCTTTTCTAACTTTAAGTCTCCCTCTGACTCAGTTTTCCTGTCCTGTTCGAGTTGGAGGCATTTGCTGACAAGAGTGGAAATCCATCGCGAGAAGGGCAAAGTCTCTTGTGACGTCAATGTAACAGCAGGGAGCGATCACCGCTCATCCATCAATGGCGAGCCTCAATGTTCAACTTCGGGAACTTCATTGTAAAAAATTAGCATCTCTTTATCGGGCCCATGCGCCAGAATCACACCCCGATAACAAATATGCATCCACAACAATGTGATTGAGCCATAGGTAAGATACAACACAGAACATGGCCATCGGCCTGTCTTGTCCGTGCCAACCCAATGACACCCAGATGCCCTCCCTAATCCCATCTTCCTGCTCTTGGTCCGTAGCCCTGCAGTTTACAGCAGATCGAGGTAGATTTTAAAAGAGTTTAGGGCCCCTGCCTCCACCACCAACTCAGGCAGCAAGGTCTAGACCCCCACCTCTGCATAAAAAGGATTTCCTCTCATTTCCCCTCTAATCCTTCTGCCACTTAGCTTGAATCTATGGCCCCTGGATTTTGTTTTTCCAATTAAGGGGCAATTTAGCGTGGCCAACCCACCTAACCTGCACATCTTTTGGGTTGTGGGGGTGAAACCCACGCAGACACGGGGAGAATGTGTAAACCTCACCCGGACAGTGACCCAGGGCCGGGATTCGAATTCGGGTCCTCAGCGCCACTGTCCCAGTGCTAACCACTGCACCATCGTGCTGCCCTGGCCCCTGGATTTTTAACTCTCTGTCAAGGGAAACAGGTTCCTCCTGTCTACTCTACCTCTCCCCTCACAATTCTGCGTACCTCAGTCATGTAACCCCTCAGGCTTCTCTGTTCCGAGGAAACCAATCTCAATACTCCAATTTTGGACTTCCGGTGACGGCGGGCGGGAGGCAGCCGCACATTGGAGGGCTCCCGTTCGGGAACGGCATTTTCGGGGAGTAACGCCCGGTCCTAGGGCCAGCGATGGCAGTAAAAGTCGGGAGACAGCGCAAGGAGAAGAAGGATGTCGAAAAACACCAAAAAAATGGCCGGGAAAAAAGCGGCTGAAAGTCCGTTGGAGAGTGGAAAGGTCACCGCGGGGTCAACAAAGAAAATGGAGGCTGGAGCACCAGGGGAGGCCGCAGTGCTTACGGCTGAAGAAATAACTAAGGTGATGGCTGCGGAATTCCAAAAGCAGTTGGCGCAGATTGCGAAATGCATGGAGACGGTGAGGAAGGAGATGAGGGAGGTTTTGAATGTGCTGGTGGAGGAGGCGGTTTCCCCGGTGAAGACGGCGGTGGCGAGCGCAGTGGCGGAGATGGGAGAGCAAGGGGAGGCGCTGAAGGAAGTGGAGGAGACGGTATTGCAGCACGGTGATCAATGTGCCTCGATGGGGAAGGAGATGCGGAAGGTGATGGACACGAACAAGAATCTGCGAGGAAAAATGGAAGATCTGGAAAAGAGATCCAGGCGACAGAATTTGAGGGTCGTGGGGCTGCCCGAAGGAGTTGAAGGACCGAAGCCGACTGAGTATTTTGCCGCGATGCTGGCAAAACTATTGGGGGAAGGGGAGGACCCCTCCCGATATGAACTGGATCGGGCTCATCGGTCGTGGAGGCCTGTACCAAAGGCGAGTGAGCCGCCAAGGGCAGTGACTCTGTGCTTCCGTAGGTACAGGGTGAAGGAGAAGGTCCTGAGCTGGGCCAAGCAGAAGCGGGTGGTGCAGTGGGCTGGAGCTGGTATACGTGTATACCAGGACTTTACGGTGGAGCTGGCGAGGAGAGCGGGCTGCCTTCAACCGGGTGAAGAGGGCACTGTACATTGGTAAGGTACAGTGCGGTATTGTATATCCAGCGAAGCTGAGGGTGACTTATAAGCTCAGGGACTTTTATTTTGGAACGGCGGAAGCAGCGGAGGAGTTTGCGAAGGCAGAAGGACTGTGGCAGAACTGATAAATTGAGGAATGGCCATGTGCCGATGTAACCTCATGACTGTATTTTCTTCTTTTTTTGTATTACTGCGCGCGGGTGTAGAGATTAAAGGAGCCAATGTTGCATATATTTGAACAAGGGAAGTGATGGGACTTTCACTCGAAAGGAGGGCTCTTTGGGGTGTAGGTGGATATGCGGGGTTTGTGTGCTAAAAGGGGATCTTTGGGCTTTCCTAGGGCCGGGCAAGGGGGAAAGGGACCCGGGCGGGGGCCTCCACGCTGGCCGGTTTAAGCCGGCCAGTGAACGGGAGTGAGGTGGGGGGAGGGGCTGCGGCCATCGGAGCCTGGCAGAACAGGGTCCGAGTGGTCTAGCCGGGTTGGAAAGTTGGGGGGAGGGAACCGAGGTTGGGGGAGGGAACCGAGGTTGGGAGGAGGAGTTTTACAAGAGGCAGTGGACGGGAGTAGCTGGAGACTTGGGGGGGGGGGGGGGGGGGTACAACTTTGGGGTATCATGTACGGTACTCTCTTAGAGGCTGCATGGCGTTGGTTGGGGGGGGGGGGTGGGGGGGGGGGGGGGGAGCTGTGTAGATTAAGGGTGACTACGGGTAATCCCTGATTCCTTTTTGTCATTTGTTTATGTAAACATGCGGGTTGAGGTTCGGGGGTTGGTGGGCGGATGGGATCGTTGTTATTATGGGGACTGACATATCTTGTTGATTATTGTTTATTGTTGATGGATGTAAATGTGGGAGAAAATGTGAAAAAGGAGGAGAATTTTTAAAAAATAAAAAAATAGAAAATACTCCAATTTCTCCTCATAGCTCCAATTTTCCACCCTGGCAACATTCTAGTGAATCTTCTTCGCCACTCTCTCCAGAGCAATTACATCCTTCCTTTAATGTGGTGACCAGAATTGCACACAATACTCCAGTTATGGGGCTGGTTTAGCAGAGTGGGCAAAAACAGCTGGCTTATAATGCAGGCCTCCCCGAACAGGCGCCGGAATGTGGCGACTTGGGGCTTTTCACAGTAACTTCATTGAAGCTTTTGTGACAATAAGCGATTATTATTAGGGGCTGGTTTAGCACAGTGGGCTAAACAGCTGGCTTGTAATGCAGAACAAGGCCAGCAGCGCGTGTTCAATTCCCGTACCGGCCTCCCCCAACAGGTGCTGGAATGTGGCGACTAAGGGCTTTTCACAGTAACGTCATTGGAGCCTAGTTGTGACAATAAGTGATTATTATTATTATTTAGATTCCCACCAGCACTCTTATAATGTAATTCTTGACGGGACGACGCAACCAGGATTAAAATGAGAGGGGACTATAATTGGCATCCGTAACAATTTTTGACAATCTGTCCGTTGAAAAAGGTTAGGCTAATTGGAGCAACTTTCTGGATCATGATCCTTTCCCGCTACTTCCTGCACCTATTGTTTAGCACCAGTTATTAGCTCCCTCATGCTGTAAATATTCATTTCTGATCAGTCCCATATTCCACTCTGTGGGCAGTATAATAGGCAGGAAGTCATTTGCACAACAGATAGTTAGTTAGAGGCTAGTTCACAGGAGGAATTACAGGCCCCTATTGTTTTCTGCTCAATCAGTTTAGTAATGTGTCCGATTTATTTATCTTGAGCCGATTTGTGGGTGCACAGACCGGGAAGAGGTAGGGGATGGGGGCGGGGGGGGGGGGTTGCTGCTGTGGGTGCGGTGGGGGGGGGGAGATTTTGGGCGATCATGCAAGTTGGGCTGACGCCTGTGATACTCCTTTTCGCGCTCACCGTGACGTTAAAGTTTGTGTTTGTTTGACACACAGGAGAGATTTATGTCCTCGACTATGTAAATTGAAAGAAACAACATTAAGGAAGGGAAAGGTGGCAGGACAGGACTTCCGGGTGCGGCGATGACCAGCTGAGTCGCACGTTTCGGCAGCTCCCGGTGAAACGGACTTTTGGGCTCTTGATAGGAGCCCCAACGGCAATTTTGACGGCTAAAAACACTGTGCGGTAAACCAGAAGGGAATCCCCCCTGGATACGGATGAAAAAAGGAGGAGAAAGTGGCCGGATTGCAGTGGATCCTTTAGAACAGCGGCAAGGAAGGCAAGCAAAAACCAAGATGGCGTCGGAAGGTGGCAGTTTAACATGGGGCCCTGAACAACAAGAGTTCTTGAAATGCTGTGTGGAAGAGCTCAAAAAGGAAATGAAGAAAGAGCTGTTGGCCCCGATACTACAGGCGATCGAAGGGCTAAAGGAGGAACAAAAGACCCAGGAGCGGGAGCTTCGGGTCGTGAAGGCCAAGGCAGCCGAGAATGAGGACGACATACAGGGCCTGGTGGTGAAGATGGAGACGCATGAGGCACATCAGAAACGATGTGTGGAAAGGTTGGAGGCACTGGAGAACAACGCAAGGAGGAACAACCTGAGGATTCTTGGTCTTCCTGAAGGTGTGGAGGGAGCGGACGTCGGGGCATATGTGAGCGCGATGCTGCACTCGTTAATGGGAGCGGAGGCCCCGGCGGGTCCGTTGGAGGTGGAGGGAGCATACCGAGTGATGGCGCGAGGACCGAGAGCAGGAGAAATTCCCAGAGCCATAGTGGTGAGATTCCTCCGTTTTAAGGATAGAGAAATGGTCCTTAGATGGGCAAAGAAAACTCGGAGCAGTAAATGGGAGAACGCGGTGATCCGCGTTTATCAAGACTGGAGTGCGGAGGTGGCGAGAAGGAGGGCGAGCTTTAATCGGGCCAAGGCGGTGCTTCATAAAAAGAAGATAAAATTTGGAATGCTGCAACCGGCAAGACTGTGGGTCACATATCGAGGGAGGCACCACTACTTTGAGACGGCGGATGAAGTGTGGACTTTTATTGTGGAAGAAAAACTGGAATGAGCGGGTTATTAAAAAGAACGTTTGAACAAAGTGGTGGGGCGAATGTGGGGGGCGAAGAGGGGGGTTAAAAAGGGGGGAAAGAGGAGTTTTATGTGCTAATCCTGCGATGTGGTAACTTTTCTCTCTTCCACAGGTGGTGATGGGGGGAGGAGGGGAGGTGGAGGAGATGGGGCGTTGGCCATTGGGGGCGGGGCCAAGGGAGAAGCGCGGGCTTGGTTCCCGCGCTATGATAATCATGGCGGGAATAGAGAAGCAGGAAGGAGGGGGCGTCGCACGGTGCGAGCCGAGGTCACGGGGGGAAGCCGAGGTCGGCCAGAGTTTGCTGACTTCTGGGAGCAACATGGGGGGAGTAATTACGCTAGCGGGGGATCTAGCAGGGGGGCGGTGGGAGGGGGGAATTACTGGGATGCTGCTGCTGGGGAGAGGGGGGAGCTGGTATGGGAGGGGATGGGCGGGGGGGCACCGCCTGGGGGAGATACAGCTGCGTGGGAACCGGGTGAGGAGCTGGAAAAAGGGGATGGCTAATCGACAAGGGGGGGGGGTAGGAAACCCCCCAACCCGGCTGATCACGTGGAACGTGAGAGGGCTGAACGGGCCGATAAAGAGGGCACGGGTACTCGCACACCTTAAGAAACTTAAGGCAGATGTGGTTATGTTACAGGAAACGCACCTGAAACTGATAGACCAGGTTAGGCTACGCAAAGGATGGGTGGGGCAGGTGTTCCATTCGGGGCTAGATGCGAAAAACAGGGGGGTGGCTATATTAGTGGGGAAGCGGGTAATGTTCGAGGCAAAGACTATAGTGGCGGATAACGGGGGCAGATACGTGATGGTGAGTGGCAAACTACAGGGGGAGACGGTGGTTTTGGTAAACGTATACGCCCCGAACTGGGATGATGCCAATTTTATGAGGCGGATGCTAGGACGCATTCCGGACCTAGAGATGGGAAAGCTGATAATGGGGGGAGATTTTAATACGGTATTGGAACCAGGGCTGGATAGGTCGAAGTCCAGGACTGGAAGGAGGCCGGCAGCAGCCAAGGTACTTAAAGATTTTATGGAGCAGATGGGAGGTGTAGACCCGTGGAGATTTAGCAGACCTAGGAGTAAGGAGTTCTCGTTTTTCTCCTATGTCCATAAAGTCTACTCGCGAATAGACTTTTTTGTGCTGGGAAGGGCGTTGATCCCGAAGGTGAGGGGAACGGAGTTAACGGCTATAGCCATTTCGGATCACGCTCCACACTGGGTAGACTTGGAGATAGGGGAGGAAACAGGAGGGCGCCCACCCTGGAGAATGGACATGGGACTAATGGCAGATGAGGGGGTGTGTCTAAGGGTGAGGGGGTGCATTGAAAAGTACTTGGAACTCAATGATAATGGGGAGGTCCAGGTGGGAGTGGTCTGGAGGCGTTGAAGGCGGTGGTTAGAGGGGAGCTGATATCAATAAGGGCACATAAAGGGAAGCAGGAGAGTAAGGAACGGGAGCAGTTGCTGCAAGAACTTTTGAGGGTGGACAGACAATATGCGGAAGCACCGGAGGAGGGACTGTACAGGGAAAGGCAAAGGCTACATGTAGAATTTGACTTGCTGACTACGGGCACTGCAGAGGCACAATGGAGGAAGGCACAGGGTGTACAGTACGAATATGGGGAGAAGGCGTGCAGGTTGCTGGCACACCAATTGAGGAAAAGGGGGGCAGCGAGGGAAATAGGGGGAGTGAGGGATGAGGAAGGAGAGATGGAGCGGGGAGCGGAGAGAGTGAATGGAGTGTTCAAGACATTTTATAAAAAATTATATGAAGCTCAACCCCCGGATGGGAGGGAGAGAATGATGGGCTTCTTGGATCGGCTGGAATTTCCCAAGGTGGAAGAGCAGGAAAGGGTGGGACTGGGAGCACAGATCGAGGTAGACGAAGTGGTGAAAGGAATTAGGAACATGCAGGCGGGAAAGGCCCCGGGACCGGATGGATTCCCAGTCGAATTCTATAGAAAATATGTGGACTTGCTCGCCCCGGTATTGACGAGGACCTTTAATGAGGCAAAGGAAAGGGAACAACTGCCCCCGACTATGTCTGAAGCAACGATATCGCTTCTCTTAAAGAAGGAAAAGGACCCGCTACAATGCGGGTCCTATAGACCTATTTCCCTCCTAAATGTAGATGCCAAGATCCTGGCCAAGGTAATGGCAATGAGAATAGAGGAATGTGTCCCGGGGGTGGTCCACGAGGACCAAACTGGGTTTGTGAAGGGGAGACAGCTGAACACGAATATACGGAGGCTGTTAGGGGTAATGATGATGGCCCCACCAGAGGGGGAAACGGAGATAGTAGTGGCGATGGATGCCGAGAAAGCATTTGATAGAGTGGAGTGGGATTATTTGTGGGAGGTGTTGAGGAGATTTGGTTTTGGAGAGGGGTATGTTAGATGGGTGCAGCTGTTGTATAGGGCCCCGATGGCGAGCGTGGTCACGAATGGACGGGGATCTGCATATTTTCGGCCCCATAGAGGGACAAGGCAGGGATGCCCTCTGTCCCCATTATTGTTTGCACTGGCGATTGAGCCCCTGGCGATAGCGTTGAGGGGTTCCAAGAAGTGGAGGGGAGTACTTAGAGGAGGAGAAGAGCACCGGGTATCTTTGTATGCGGACGATTTGCTACTATACATGGCAGACCCGGCGGAGGGGATGCCAGAAATAATGCGGATACTTGGGGAGTTTGGGGATTTTTCAGGGTATAAATTGAACATGGGGAAAAGTGAGTTGTTTGTGGTGCATCCAGGGGAGCAGAGTAGAGAAATAGAGGACCTACCGTTGAGGAAGGTAACAAGGGACTTTTGTTACCTGGGGATCCAGATAGCCAAGAATTGGGGCACATTGCATAGGTTAAATTTAACGCGGTTGGTGGAACAAATGGAGGAGGATTTCAAGAGATGGGATATGGTATCCCTGTCACTGGCAGGGAGGGTGCAGGCGGTTAAGATGGTGGTCCTCCCGAGATTCCTCTTTGTGTTTCAGTGCCTCCCGGTGGTGATCACGAAGGCTTTTTTTAAAAGGATTGAAAAGAGCATCATGGGTTTTGTGTGGGCCAGGAAGACCCCGAGAGTGAGGAAGGGATTCTTACAGCGTAGCAGGGATAGGGGGGGGCTGGCACTACCGAGCCGAAGTGAGTATTATTGCGCCGCTAATATTTCAATGGTAAGTGGATGGGAGAGGAGGAGGGAGCGGCGTGGAAGAGATTAGAGAGGGCGTCCTGTAGGGGGACTAGCCTACAGGCTATGGTAACAGCCCCATTGCCGTTCTCACCGAGGAACTACACCACAAGCCCGGTGGTGGTGGCTACACTGAAGATTTGGGGACAGTGGAGACGGCATAGGGGAAAGACTGGAGCCTTGGGGGGGTCCCTGATAAGAAACAACCATAGGTTTGCCCCGGGGGGAATGGATGGGGGATATGGAATGTGGCAAAGAGCAGGAATAACGCAACTGAAAGATCTGTTTGTGGATGGGAAGTTCGCGAGTCTGGGAGCGCTGACCGAGAAATATGGGTTGCCCCAAGGGAATGCATTCAGGTATATGCAACTGAGGGCTTTTGCGAGGCAACAGGTGAGGGAATTCCCGCAGCTCCCGACACAAGAGGTGCAGGACAGAGTGATCTCAAAGACATGGGTGGGGGATGGTAAGGTGTCAGATATATATAGGGAAATGAGGGACGAAGGGGAGACTATGGTAGATGAACTAAAAGGGAAATGGGAAGAAGAGCTGGGGGAGGAGATCGAGGAGGGGCTGTGGGCAGATGCCCTAAGCAGGGTAAACACGTCGTCCTCGTGTGCCAGGCTAAGCCTGATTCAGTTTCAGGTATTACACAGGGCGCATATGACTGGAGCACGGCTCAGTAAATTTTTTGGTGTGGAGGATAGGTGTGCGAGGTGCTCGAGAAGCCCAGCGAATCATACCCATATGTTTTGGTCATGCCCGGCACTACAGGGGTTTTGGATGGGGGTGACAAAGGTGCTTTCAAAAGTAGTGGGGGTCCGGGTCGAACCAAGCTGGGGGTTGGCTATATTTGGGGTTGCACAAGAGCCGGGAGTGCAGGAGGCGAGAGAGGCCGATGTTTTGGCCTTTGCGTCCCTAGTAGCCGGGCGCAGGATATTGTTAATGTGGAAAGAAGCCAAGACCCTGGGGGTGGAGACCTGGATAAATTACATGGTAGGGTTTATAAAGCTAGAGCGGATTAAGTTCGTTCTAAGGGGGTCGGCTCAAGGGTTCACCAGGCGGTGGCAACCGTTCGTCGAATACCTCGCAGAAAGATAGATGGAATGGAAAAAAGAAGGCAGCAGCAGCAGCCCAGGATCGGGGGGGAGGGGGGGAAGGGGAAGGGGGAGGAGGAACCAGAAGGACTCTCAGGGTTGTTAATATATACTGTATAATATGTATAGGTCGTTGCAACAGATAATTATATATTGGACTGTTAAATTATATTTTTGGAGAGTGTTACTTGTGATAAGGCAGTTGCCAATTAGGGTTATTTTTCATTTTTGTTATTTATTATTTATTCATTTTTTGTTTATAAAATAGGTCATTGTTATTTGTGTTGTTATAATATTGTGTAAAGGATGCACAATGTACTGTGTTGGTTGACCAAAAATTTTCAATAAAATATTTATTAAAAAAAAGGAAGGGAAAGGCAAATGTTTGCTTGTTCTACTTAAGCTCTTATTCATCTCAACAGCTGACTAAATCAGGGAGGATAAACAATGTGTCCTCTCTCCCCGCCTCCACCCCCCCCCCCCCCCCCCCCGACACAAAAACTCTGACTACTCATGGCCTCAGAGCAGAGCAAAGACGGTAGTGTTATTGCTGCATGCCTTCACTTCTTTCAACACAACACCAACACGACTATTGAAAGCGAGACGAGCTATATCATAACTGTCAGGGCGCACTTGCCAATTCTGCAGGAAATTGGGAGGTTGAGGCAGGAAAATTGTGTGGGGCAAGGTTGGGGTGGGGAGGGGGCAGGTGGGTTTGATGCAGAGCATCCTAGTTTACAATGTTTTTCTTTCATCTCTGTAAACATGACCGATTTCCCCGAGAAGCAGGCCCTTAACATCTGGGGGTATCTCAGGCAGAATGAAACAGCTGCATTTTCCAGTGCCTTCAGTCTCATCACATTCCTTTTGATGATCTGCCTCCGCCCCCGCACCCCCCCCCCCCACCACCACCACCCACCATTACACTGCAGTGAGTCCCGCTGATCTCTGCCAGCATGTAAACACTGCCCTTGAGCTCAGAGAAGGAAATATAATTTCCATAAAAGCATCATCACCCCACTTTATGACTTCCTGATAGATGCATATTACTGCTTGTGATGATAGGCATAAGGCAAGTTTGTACATAATGTTATGCATGACCTCCGGCCACTAGGCAGCAGTGTAAACCCATCACGTGACCCTGTGATCTGGGAGTTGGGAGTAGGTCGTGCTGGAGGATAGACATATTTTGCAGTAGTTCCACAAGAGTTGATTAGTATTAGCAGTTTATTATTCTATTTATCCTAGTTATCTTCTCAGCCAGTTGTTCTACAGTAAATTATTTAGACTAAATGTTCTGTAGTTCATCATTCGCTTTGGCCAGTCTACAGAACATGACACTGGTCTTCACTGGAAACTGAAAAGATCCAATCTATTGCTTTCATTGACCTGTGGCTGGTCGACATTGTCTGCCATATTCCTTCAGTCATAAATTACTGTTCAATAAATACTTTTCTGTCCACATCAGTCGTTTGCCTGATGACATTCCAGTCAAACATAGGCCAATTTCTGCTGCCATAGGCCTCAATTAAGATATAGTAGTGTTGGGGTTAGGATCCTGGGATAGCATCTCAGAGGTTTGTGTCGGACATAAACGCGAGCATGGACCAGTTGGGCCGAATGGACTACTTCTAGGCTTGATGTGCCTTGATGAGCTCAACCATGGCGATTTATGAAATGGAACCCAATAAATCTGGTCATTATGGGGCTCAAAAACCATGAAAGCCTCTTCTTCAGAGAATGGGGCTCTGCCATCCTTCCCCCCCCCCCCCCCCCCCCGCCCCCCCCCCCCCCCCCCAACCCCACAGTGAGAATCCATAGGATCCATACAGTGATGAAGGAGGCCATTTGGTTCATCGAGTCTGTACCAACTCTCCGAAAGAGCACCCTACCAACGCCCATTCCCCCACCCTAGACCGGTAACCCCACCTAACCTGCACATCGCTGGGCACTGAGGGGCAAATTAAAATGGCCAGTCCACCTAACCTGCACATCTTTTACCTGTGAGAGGAAACCGGATCACCCAGAGGAAACCTACGCAGGTACAGGGAGAACTCCACACAGGCAATCACAGTAATTGAGTCTGTGTCCCTGGCACTGTGAGGCAGCAGTGCTAACCACTATGCATTGGCATACACATGATCCCAGGTGCATGCAAAGAACTCCTGGTTCACAAACCACTCAGTTAGAGGGTGGATGTCTTGACAAGAACCTGGCCATCCAACTTAGGAGAACACTGCAAGCTTCGCTTGATTGTTTCATATCTATCAGTCAGACACCTCTATTATCAGCCGATGTCACTGAGTTCCATCAGAGATGGAGGCATCACAATAATGACCAGGAAGGAGTGGCTCTGTGATTTACCAACATTTACTCTGGTCCCCAGGAAGTCGCATGGTTTTGAATGATAAACAAAAAGCAGATATATTACACTTTTCATCTCAAGGTGCTGACGGGTTTTTGAAGTGAAATCACTGGTGCAATGTGGGAAACACACCAGCCAATCTGCCCACAGCAAACTCCCACACACAGCAATGTGATACTGAGCAAAGATCCTGGGCGGGATTCTCCCCTACCCGGCGGGGCGGGGGATTCCGGCGTAATGGAGTGGGGCTAGGCCAGCGCCGGGGTGGTTTGCGCTCCGCCAGCTGGCGGGAAAGGCCTTTGGCGCCACGCCAGCCGGGGCCGAAAGCTCTTCGCCATGCGACGCATGCGCTGGAGCGTCAGCGGCTGCTGACGTCATCCCCGCGCATGCGCAGGGGAGGGGGTCTGTTCCGCCTCTGCCATAGTGAAGACCATGACGCAGGTGGAAGAAAAAGAGTGCCCCCACGGCACAGGCCCGCCCGTGGATCGGTGGGCCCAGATCGCGGGCCAGGCCACCGTGGGGGCACCCCCCTGGGGCCAGATCGCCCCGGGCCCCCCCCCAGGACCCCGGAGCCTGCCCGCGCCGCCTTGTCCCGCCGTTCAAAGGGTGGGTTAATCCACGCTGGCGGGACAGGCATTCCAGCAGCGGGACTTCGGCCCATTGCGTGCTGGAGAATCGGCAGGGGTGGACCCGCCGACCGGCGCGGCGCGATTCCCGTCCCCGCCGAATCTCTGGTGGCGGAGACTTCGGGACACGGCGGGGGCGGGATTCACGCCAGCCCCCGGCGATTCTCCGACCCGGCGTGGGGTCGGAGAATCCCGCCCCCTTTCTTTGTGATATCGAAGGAGGGATAAATATTGCGCAAGTCACTGGGAATAACTCCCTTGCTCTTCTCCAAAAGAGCGCTGTGGTATCTTTTACACTCACCCAAGCAGACAGACAGGACCTTAGTGTAATGTCTCACCCAGTCCAATATTGTTCTTCTTCAGTTCTTCATTGGAGCGTCAGCCTTAATTTTTATGCTCAAGCCCTGGAGAGGAACTTGAACTTACAACCCTCAGATTTAGAAGCAAGGGTGCTATCAACAAAGCTACAGCCAACACACTGACACTCAGGTCCAACATGGTCAAGAAAATCACCTGCGAATCATTGCTATGGTGTTCAATGGTTTAATTGTTCTGTTTCTGGTTACGTTGGTCTGGTAACTGATCTATGCTCACTCTACTCGATTGCTAAAGCTCGGATGTTGACTCCGAGCTAAAGTAAGCTACTAGAAGAGGCTGATCTGGAATAACACGAATACAGACATTTTGTGAATGCAGAGGTATCCTGAGGCGCTCTCAATAAACCCTTTGCACAGATTGAAACATTTGTGGCGGATACGACAGGGGAGAAATACTTGGCTCAGGGCTCAGGCTTGGTGAATTAGCAGGGAACGGAAAATCAGGAACCTGCTTGAATTTCTTTCCACACGGGTGTGCACTGTGAGCCGCAACCCCCCAACCACACACCCCCCCCCCCCCACTCCCCACCCAACCCCTAATTTTCCAATATTTGGAAATGTCATGTGATCCAAGGAAACTCCCCTAATAGAAATAAGGATTTATATCGCAACCTTCAACTGTTTGGATTTTGCCAGTCCATTATTTTAAATACTTCCGATATTAAAAAACAAACCCTCTACCTAAACATTAAGGGCTACCAGGGGCTTTTTAACTCAATAGCATAAGTTAATGTAATGTAATAATATAACAGTATCACAGTCCATAAATTCTCGCTGAAAGAAAGCATTAAGTGGAGCTGCCTTGTGCTGAACATGATATCACTTTGGGATTGACTCTTCCACATGGTCTCTGTAGAATATGCTCTCTTCAGTACAGTAATCTGGAAAATTTGTGCAGCCAATCAATAATGCGGTCAAAAGCATAAATCATTCGCGCAGTGTTTTGGAATGACAAGCAGTAAAGGTCAAACTGGAGGATTCTGCGCCTCTTCCCGCAGATTTAGTATCAAACCAAAACTGTTGTGACTGAGGTTCCGTAATAATACTGTGCAAACATTTAACAAGAGTACGTACTGTTTGATTTAGGAGGTGGGGGATATTTTTGGGCTCTGCCTTTCTCCCCTGCTGCTGAAGTTCCGTGGATCCTCCTTCAACAGTGTCTTCCAACCCCTGTGTCAATCCTCCGTTGCGAGGCCAGGCGTGAATTTTGCCCCAACCCCAGTCTTGCCACTACTGAGAAGCCAGTGGTGGTCGACTGGACATTCTAGTCGCCCTCCTTTCAGTACAACGTATTTCCCTAATTTCCCACTTGGAAAGCTACTTGGGAAACATTCATTGTTGTCACCTAAAGAATTTTAAATTTGAAAGGCTTGGTTAGCGACCAGACTTTTTAAAAATTGAAACAGTAACTGTTACATTTTTATTAAGACAGTGCCTATCACACACAGCACCTTTTCTATTGATGTGGGTTGCCCAGTGCGATGTAAGTGGCGGCGACACTCAATTGAAACAAGCACCCATCTCCCGCAAAAACCAAAACTCTGGCAAGTGGGTCAGGCAGGGGTTCTTCTCAATTCCACTCGCCCTATCCCAAAACCCGTCCAGCAGAATTCCTAGCGCATTCTCAGGTGGCAGACCTCAATTACCTTGCCTGTGTCACTCAGAGCAGTGGCGGGGACAGTATTAAAGGGCACAGGCTGCTGTAAAAGTAACAGGACATGAATCCAACCCACCCACTGCCTTGGGCTGCATGTTCCGATGGGTTTTCGGGATTCGGTCTATTTCACGTACATTTCAAACAGGATTCCCACCTGAACTGATGGAGTAGGCTACCCACCAGCCAAGGAGAGTTGTCCAAACATCTTCATTTTGTGGCCAAAATTTAGAAGTCCTTTTGAGGAACGGTGAGATATCATTATTATTCTTTCGATTTGTTTCCCACGCAGCTGCACGCCAAACGGGCAGGCGGGAAAACCAACTGCAGGAGGCGGTGACCAGGAGTCCTTGGGAGCAGTCCCCAACAACCAGGAAGGAGAAAGGTCAGCGATCAGGGCGAGAGGGAGCGAGAGAACATCACAGCATGGAGCGAGAGATGACTATAGGGGCTGGAGGGCTTTGGGGGCTAGAAGCAGTGGGGAGGGGAGGAGGACGACCAGGATTGACACAGGGGTTGGGCTGGGGACAGAAATAACTCCTGTTCCTCCTGTCCCACAAGTAGTTCTGGAAAAGGTGCCTACCTCTGAAGCCAGCAGCTCCTGCATCCCATTTACTATGGGGGGTCGCCAGGCCCTGGGACACCCTCAAGGCAGCAGCAACTTTTAAGTGGGCTCCCAATGTTAGGCCAATATGTTAATAAAGCGTGCTACCTCTCCTCAACGGCACATTTACAAAGCTCAAAACCAGCAACTGTAAAATCAACAATGTACAAAGCATATTGGGAACATATAGGGGCTAAAATTGTAATCAGTAACCCTGAAACAGGGATGGAAATCCAGTCGGTGACACTTCGTGGGAAGATGACACCAGACAAGGATGTGATAAACTTCAAATTGATGTCCCAACAGTCAGAAAGTTCAGTGATGCATACAGCTCTCTGTGCACTGTGGCACAGTTAATAATAATAACCTTTTATTGCCACAAGTAGGCTTACATTAACACTGCAATGAAGTAACTGTGAAAAGCCCCTAGTCGTCACATTCCAGCATCTGTTCAGGTACAAAGAGCTGCTACTGGAATGGAACCCGCGCTGCTGGCCTTGTTCTGCACTACAGTTGAGTGGCAAAGTCCATGGGGCGATTCTCCAGGGCTGTTAGACCTAGCCGGGGTTGCTCACCTGCCGTCAATCCAGTCGCGGGTCTCCCTGCTCACTCACCCCCCAATGAGATCAGGTTTTCACCCAGAAATGGCGTGAAACTGATTAGAACCCATTAGTATCCATTTTGATCTCATTGGTGAGATTGAAATGGAATGCTGCGGCATCCCAGGCACTGCCCCCCCCCCCCCTCCATCCAGCAGCGGGATTCTCCGTCCCGCCAACCGGCCAATGGGGTTTCCCATTGTGGGCACCCCTTGCCATTGGGAAATCCCCGGGCGTGGGTCCATTGCCGATGCATGGGAGAATCCCGTCAGCAGAGAATCCAGCCCCAGGTGTTGTTTTTAACCACAGATTTTTTTTCGTTGCTGGAGTTTCCCCATTCCTGAAACTCCTTCCTCGAAAGACCAGGTGTCCTGCCCCCCCCCCCCCTCCCCCCTGGCGTTCCAGCCTGGTTCCCAGGCAGTGCCAACCTGGCAGTGCTGGAGTGCCAGGGCACATTGCCAGGTTGGTACTACCAATGGGCAGGGCCTGAAGGAGGGACTGAGGGTGGGTGCCTGAAGGGGGGGGGGGCTGGCCTGTAGGGGAGGCCATTGAAGGGGAAGGGGGGAACTTTGGCAAACCCTTAGCATTATGTCGCTCAACTTGGGGAGGGGGGCTTACTAGCAATTTTAGAGAGGGTGGAGACTCACCAGCAATTGGTGGGGGAGCCTTGCAAGCGACTTGGGGAGGGTGCAGGCTTGCCAGCAATTGGAGGGCAGGGGTGTGCTCTGTAGTGTTATTCTGAGGATCCGGCTTCTTAGGGTCCCATGGGACAAACCACCCCTAGCTCCAAACAAAATTCCATTTGTGGGGGGAATGCGATCTGGATCACGCCGATCCACCCGACGGAAGTTTCCCACTGGAGCCGACACTTTGCAATTTCCAGCGAATATCCCGCCCCATTTTCCGGAGGACCAAGGCCCAGCACCTTCTGCAGGAAATTGAGGAGGAAGAAATTACGATTTTTAAAAAAAAAACCTTGCATCATCTGCATCTGTGCGTAAAGTGCCAATGGGAGCTCCACAGGTTGTATCCTACTCCTGTGGTCTCTACCATTTGTGAAGCCGAGCATTAATTAGCTCTTTATTTGCTGTTTTTCAGCAAATATTTCCTGGAGGGATAAGACAGCCGTTTCCTGCTCTTTCATCTTTGCCACGTGACCTCCGAGCTCAACATACCGACAAGTGCTCAGAGAGCAGCTGGTTATTCAGAGCTGGGTACTTGGGACATGGGAACGCAGGCACGAAATACAAATAAGCCACCGATTCAGTTTGAAGGGGCGCCCTCATAGCTAGAACCTCCAGATTCATATCATATCTCCCGTGGTATTCAATAGGCTCAATGGGGGTTACATTTGGATGACGCTCATTGGAGATCTGCAGCACAGCGCGAATGCGGTTCTGTAAACCATTCTCATGTTTACCCGCTAAGTTTTCAGGCAGGGGCCTCCGATGCACGTTTTCTTGAGCAGAAGCTCAACGACTGGACCATTTGTGCCAGCTCTCGACCCACGTAATGGTCGGCGCTGTTCCGTGGAAGAGGAGGGTGGTTAAAAAAATAAACTGCTCGAGCGAATTAGCGAAAAGGCAGTCGCTGCTGTCCGGAGAACCGCTCGGATATTTACGGCCATTCATTTATCCTTCAGGAGACTCCATTGGGGTGATGGGCAACTTGCGTCCCGGGAGCCACATGCGGCCCATCTGGGTTCTGAGTGGGGACCACGAGACACTTTGTTGACCGTTACCCATGCACAGGGCCACCACATTCCGCTGATTTTCAACCGCGCAGTTGTTTTCCCACCGGTGTGGCTGAAGTGATTTACACGTAAAGCGAGGGCTAGTGAAATGAGGTGCGTTGCTCACAACATTGACCTTGAGCGTCATGCGCTCCCTCTCCGTCCAAAGTGTAAATATCTCTTTTGCTTTTACCATTTGAAGTCGATGACACGTCTATTAATATACAAATGATTAAGCACTTTCTATAACTCATTATGAAATATTTGGCATACATTGAATGTATTTTATCTTATTCATGGAGTCACCGCCAGTGAAAAAGCCCGATTTCAATCTCGCAGCCCACAGAGATGAGGGAGGGTCATTGATGAGGCTCATTCGCCTAGGTTTCCTACCACTGGTCTAATGCATGTGCCTGTGATATGTAATATCGCCAGTACAACCCATGACTTCAGCAAGCTTCTTTCTCAAAAGGAATTCATTTCATTTCCATGCACTCCCTCCAGTTGTCTTTTGCAGTCCAGTGGTTAACTGTAAAGTTTACAGCTCTGACAGGGGCGGAGTGGGGGAGGGGGGTGGCAGATGGGGCAGAGTTTCCTTTCAAGCTTGAAACCCAATCATTTTGTCCGGACCGGGGGGGGGGGGGTGGGGGGGGGCGGGGGGGATTGATGACTGCGTGCTTTAATAATGGGGCCAAGACTGCCAAGAAAATCCCTTTAAGGGTTTGCACGGGTGATGTCATCTTCAGCGAGGGAGATATTGAAAACACTGACCACACAGCCTGTCCTTTTACTCCTTCAATGCAAACTCTGAAAAGTGATATGGGCCACTGGGTCAGTCAGTGGGGAATATAGAGTGTGGGCGGGGGTGGGGTGGATAGAGATTGAGGGCTCGGGAGGAGGGGGAAGGGATGCCAAGGCTACAGGTCATTGATTAGGTTTTCTGCCCAATGCACTGACTTATTCGCTCCCTACAGGTTACAAAGTGATTTCAACTGGGGCAGTGTGTGTGTGTGTGTGTGTATAGGCACTTGGTTGTGCAGGTGTGCCCCTGAGCATACTTATGTGTGTGTTTGTGTATACGCATTTGGGTGTGCACGCCTTTTTTGTTGAATTTTAGAGTACCCAATTATTTTTTTTTCCAATTAAGGGGCAATTTATTGTGGCCAATCCACCTACCCTGCACATCTTTGGGTTGTGGGGGCGAAACCCACGCAGCAGACATGGGGAGAATGTGCAAACTCCACACGGACAGTGACCCAGGGCCGGGATTCGAACCCGGGTCCTCAGGGGCGTGCATGTCTGTTCCTCTGCATACTTGTGTGTGTGTGTGTGTCTGTGTGGGTATGCGCTTGGGTGTACATGTGTGTCTTTGTGCATACTTGTGTGTACATGTGTGTGTGTTTTTGTGTGCATGCATGTGTCTGTGTGTGGCTGCATGTGTGTATATGTGTCTGTGGGTGTATGCCTGGGTGTGTGTATATGTGTGTGTATATATACATGTGTGTGTGTCTGTGTGTATGTGTATGTGTGCCTGTGGGTGTATGTCTGGTTGTGTGTCTGTGTGTGTGTGAGAGAGTGTGTATAATAATAATAATCTTTATTATTGTCCCAAGTAGGCTTACATTAACACTGCAATAAAATTACTGTGTAAATCCCCTAGTCGCCACATTCTGGCGCCAGTTCGTGTACACGGAGGGAGAATTCAGAATGTCCAATTCACCTAACAAGCACGTCTTTCGGGACTTGTGGAGGAAATCGGAGCACCCGGAGGAAACCCACGCAGACACGAGGAGAACGTGGTGACTCCGCACAGACAGTGACCCAAGCCGGGAATCGAACCCGTGGCCCTGGCGCTGTGAAGCAACAGTGCTAACCGCTGTATATATGTGTGTGTCTGTGTGTGTCTGTGCGCGTGTTTATGTATGTGTGTGTCTAAGTGTGTGTGTGTATCTGTCTGTGTGTATCTGTGTGTCTGTGTGTATCTGTGTGTGTGCATCTGTGTGTGTATCTGTGTTTGTGTGTATCTGTGTGTGTGTATCTGTGTGTGCGCAGCTGTGCGTGTATGTATCTGTGTGCATGTGTATGTGTCTGTGTTTGTGTGTGTGTATCTGTGTTTGTGTGTGTCTGTGTGTATATCTGTGTGTCTGTGTATCTGTGTGTGTGTATCTGTGTGTGTGTGTATCTGTGTGTGTGTCTATCTGTGTGTCTGTGTGTGTGTATCTGTGTGTGTGTGTGTATCTGTGTGTGTGTGTATCTGTGTGTGTATCTGTGTGCATGTGTGTGTGTGTATGTGTGTGTGTGTCTGTGTGTGTATCTGTGTGTGTAAGTGTGTGTATCGGTGTGTGTGTGTATCTGTGTGTGTGTGTATCTGTCTGTGTGTATCTGTCTGTGGATCTGTGTGTGTATCTGTGTGTGTGTATCTGTGTGTGTATCTGTGTGTCTATCTGTGTGTATCTGTGTGTGTATCTGTGTGTCTATCTGTGTGTGTATCTGTGTGTGTGTGTATCTGTGTGTGCATCTGTGTGTGTGTGTCTGTGTGTGTATCTGTGTGTGTGTATCTGTGTGTGTGTGTATCTGTGTGTCTATCTGTGTGTGTGTATCTGTGTGTGTATCTGTGTGTCTATCTGTGTGTGTATCTGTATGTGTGTATCTGTGTGTGCATCTGTGTGTGTGTGTGTCTGTGTGTGTATCTGTGTGTGTGTATCTGTGTGTGTGTGTGCCTGTGTTGTCCCCGACCCCAGGACTGCTGGCTTTGTTCTAAGTTTCAGGCTGAATAACAAATGACCACAAATGACAGCACAAAAGAATAAGAGAATAGTATAAAAGAAATTTCATTGTCAACAGAAACTTCCTGCTGAGGAATTTCAATTTCATATATCTAATTATGACTGTCAGTTAGAAGAATTGACAAAAAAAAGCCTTCTTTGTTCTCTCTCCTCTTGCCTCCCTGCATCTCACTCTCAATTAATTCTGGCATACAAATATGACTAATTGTCTTTCTCAGTGGCGACATTGTACTCAGCCTGGGTGTAAATAGAGGTCCTGTAAATGCTTCTGAGGGGAGTCATTGCTTTATGATATGGCAGTACAATGGCCATGCATAATTCAGGTGACCACACTCCCGCTCGGCATGTGCTTCTGTGAATGAGATTAGGTTGTCTTTTTGTACAGTCCTGCTCCCCCCTGCCATCAGTCCCTCCACACAGTCACCCCCGCACCCCGCCCACCTCACCTCTCCACCTCCTCCTCTCTCAGCCCTGCTAACTGGGGGGTGACAATGACGGTAAATTACTTTTGCTTAGCAAAGCGGATTTGTGTGGCTGAAATAATCACTGAAGTGAAAGGTGGCTGGCTCGACCTGTTGAACAGCACACAGACATTGCATCATAGAATTTACATTGCAGAAGGAGGCCATTTCGCCCATCGAGTCTGCACCGTCCCTTACAAAGAGCACCCGACTCAAGCACACGTATCTACCCTGTCCCCATAACCCAGTAACCCCCACTTAACCTTTTTGGACACTTAAGGGGCAATTTATCATGACCAATCCACCTAACCTGCACATCTTTGGACTGTGGGAGGAAACCGGAGCATCCGGAGGAAACCCACGCACACACGGGGAGGATGTGCAGACTCCGCACAGACAGTGACCCAGCAGGGAATCGAACCTGGGACCCTGGAGCTGTGAAGCAACTGTGCTAGCCACTGTGCCACCGTGCTGCCCTTGTCTTCTTGAACTCCGAGAAAACCAATGTTCTGGGCTTTCAGAGGACAGGTGGGGGAAAGAATTTACTTCATTTGAAAAATGGGCACTGTCAGTCAGGTTTGCAGAGTCAACAATTCGGAAAGGATCCTTCGACAGGAACTCCCAAACCCACCTAGAAAGACAAGGGCAGCAGACAGATGGGAACTCTATCGCGTTCAAGCAGTTGGGCCATGATCATTCCACCTCCGCAGAAAAATACCTTTGATCATGACTCCATCTGGCTATGGTCCTCACACAAAGAACAAAGAAAAGTACAGCACAGGAACAGGCCCTTCGGCCCTCGAAGCCTGTGCCGACCATGCTGCCCGTCTAGACTAAAATCTTCTACACTTCCTGGGTCCGTATCCCTCTATTCCCATCCTATTCATGTATTTGTCAAGATGCCCCTTAAATGTCCCTGCTTCCACCACCGTCTCCGGCAGCGAGTTCCAGGCACCCACTACCCTCTGTGTAAAAAGCTTGCCTTGTACATCTCCTCTAAACCTTGCCCCTCGCACCTTAAACCTATGCCCCCTAGTAATTGACCCCTCTACCCTGGGAAAAAGCCTCTGACTATCCAGATGATGCCTGAGAGTCCCTGTGGAAAAAGGAAGCATTGAAGGTGTTGGATGGTTGGCAGGATGCCTCATCACCAGAACTTTCAAACAAGCACCAAGGTGTAGCTTGTCTGTTGAGGAGAAAGGACCCCCCGCCAGATCTTTACTACACCACCCAGAGTCTCACCCCATCAGACGTTGCCCTTGAGGTGGTCGGGGTGGGGAAGAGATCACTGTCCGTCTGCCCCGCGGTCAGCTCTATGGGCTGCTCCCCCCCCCTTCAATTAAGTTACTGTGAAAAGCCCCTAGTCGCCACATTCTGGCGCCTGTTCTGGGAGGCTGGTACGGGAATTGAACCGCGCTGCTGGCCTGCCTTGGTCAGCCTTAAAAGCCAGCTCTTTGGTCTTCCTGAAACCCGCTGCTCCTCCAGTGAAAAGAGATGTTCTCGAACCGGTGTCACTGACTGGCACATTTCAAAATCCAGGATTACATGCTGAGGGATGCACTAAAACTCGGGTCAGCCGCTGCACAGGATCAATGGTGAATGGCCGCCGTCTAAGACGTTTCAGTCACAATGAACTGAGGGACCGTGTAGATCCCCTCGGGCTGTCTGTCTGACGTGGAATGTATATCGTGAATATTAACAGTATTGCATTTATATTACGGCACCTCAGTGTTGAACATGTCGTGCGGAGAGAAGTTCAATTTTGTTTCGCTTTCTGTAATATTCAATTTGAAATGCTTCGGAATGTGTACTTTCACAAATGTTATGAGTAAAGTATGTTTTGGGGGAAAAAAAACAGGTGTGTGGGAACTCCATCCCTTCCAAGTTGCCCTCCAAGTCGCACACCATCCCGACTCGGAACTATATCGCCGTTCCTTCGGTGTCGCTGGGTCGAAATGCTGGAACTCCCTCACTGTGTACCCACACCACATGGATCGTAACGGTTGAAGAAGGCGACCCACCGCGATCTTGCCAAAAGCAATGGGGGTGGAAAATAAATACTGGCAGCAGTGCCCACACCTTGAGAGTGGATTCAAAAATAGCAAGCTATTTATATACCCCCTAACGAGGCGAGGAAGGAAGCATTCCAATTGATGCTAAATAATCCCAGGATTTTCCTTGGCCTCCATTGCTCTACATGAGAATGTAACATATTGACCAGAGCTAGTGTGAGCAAATTTCTGATGTCAGCCCTCAATGTGTCTTACGGTATTTTGGAACTTCACCACCTTATCCTAATCTCTCCCAGATATCTTCCAAGTTAGAATATCCCACGCTCAATATTTTGCCCTGCTCCGTGTCAGCCACCTCAGCTTAAACAGCAGCAGCAAGGCTCCGAGTGACAATGGCGGACAGGCAGCTGAGGCTGGAGGGCCTATGTGAGGCCAGACTCCAAGAGTTCAATTACTACCTCATTCGCTGCAGGAAAGGATGTCCCGAGGTGTGGTACATTGGCGAGACCATGCAGACGCTGTGACAACGGATGAACGGACATCGCGCGACAATCGCCAGGCAGGAATGTTCCCTTCCAGTCGGGGGACACTTCAGCAGTCAAGGGCATTCAGCCTCTGATCTTCGGGTAAGCGTTCCCCAAGATGGCCTTCAGGACGCCCAACAACGCAAAATCGCCGAGCAGAAACTTATAGCCAAGTTCCGCACACATGAGTGCGGCCTCAACAGGGACCTGGGATTCATGTTGCATTACATTCATCCCCCACCATCTGGCCTGGGCTTGCGAAATCCTACCAACTGTCCTGGCTTGAGACAATTCACACCTCTTTAACCTGGGGTTACCCCTACTCCGGATCTGTAAAAACTTAATTACCTTCAAATGCTCGCATTCAAAGCATTGTCTTGCATCTTTGACTTTGTCTATATATATGTTTCTGGAACCTACCTCTTCATTCACCTGAGGAAGGAGCAGTGCTCCGAAAGCTAGTGATTTGAAACAAACCCGTTGAACTTTAACCTGGTGTTGTAAGACTTCTTACTGCGCTCACCCCAGTCCAACACCAGCATTTCAACATCAATTATGAAGAGAGAAGGCGCAAACTAGGATTGAATGCCCTGAAATTTAGAAGTTTAAAGGGTGAGTTGACACAAGTTTAAGATGTGAAGGGAAACAGTTAGGAAAGTTAGACTTTCAGATGTGGAATGAGGAAGCACTTCTGTCCACAAAGGGTGGCAGATGTTTGGGACTCTCTTCCGCAAGTGGAAACGATGGTGAGACTGGAGATGCTCTGCGGGAATAATTGCATTATATAACACTTCTAATCATTCCCAAGGACCTTCACTGTTGTTTTATTTTCAGACACAATTTGGCACCCAGTCACATAAGGCAATATTAGGACCAAAATCATGGTTGAATGGGCAGGTTTTAATGATGTCTTCGAAGGAGGCGAGAGGGGCTTATGGAGGGTTTCCAGATCCGAGGGCCCAGGCAGCTGAAGGCACAGCTGCCGATGGCCGAAAGATGATGAACTCGAGGTGCACAAAGGTTGGACAAATAAAGGGGCTGGGGAGAAGGGCAGTGAGGGGGTAATTGGTTGCCACGGGGCTCGATCTGGGCTGAAGTCAACGCACTTAGCAGATGATGCGGAAAACCGGAGGGAAAAAGAAAGTGAAATGTACAACATGATTAACAGCAGACACGTGGGAGCAGATAAGATGACTCACTGTTTGAACTGAGATTGAAGCTGAGGTCTGCTGTGGGCAGAGCAGGACAATGCGGTGAGGAAGTCTCGTGGTGCTGAGGAGTTCCACAAACATCACAAGGAAATCCTCATGAGACTCCACACAAAAATATTCATAAGTGTGAATTGTACCATAATGTGGCATTTGAGCCAGCTAACTTTCTACTTGTGGAAAGGGAAACACATTAGGTATAGTTCTTAGGGTGATAAAGGGCGGGATTTAACTAAATTGGAGTGATATAGGGCGGGATTTAACTAAATGAGAACAAAGTTCTATCGCGAGCGCATTTAGCCGTGTGTTTCCCAGTGCTCGCAGTGCCTAGAAACACGTTATAACACGGTACTCACGTTAGATACGGAGCTTCAGCAGGGAGCGCGGGCCGAGGCCACACATTGCCCCATTTTGTTCTGAGAAGCTCCACTCAGTGAACTCCTCAGTGTAGCTTCCTGATCTGTCGAACCCCCAATATGACCTCCGACCTCCAGCTTATTAGGTTGGCAGTGGAGGGTGCATGGTGACAGTGCCAGGGTGCCACCCTGCCCAAAGGGCATGCACCTGGGGGCCTCCGATCCCCTGGGAGACCCCCTCGAATGCTGTTCCATCTGGTCCCCATTTATGGAGAGCAGTGCTGAACGGCACTCACCCGAGGTCTCCAATGCGAAGGGGATAGATCCCAACGCCTCGGCTATCTCGGGAATCTGCACATTAAAGTGAGTCCAGCTGTCTCGCTTTAATATGCAGATTTTCTAAAAAGTGCCGCCCACAATGGGCCGGATTTACATCACAACGGCTTGCGAGATCGCATTAGATCTCGCAAGGCAAGGTAAATCCCGGGAGCTTCTATTGGCCGTGCTGCTTTCCAGGTGCATAGTGGCCGTAAAAGTGCGCCCAAAATCTTTGTGGGGTTTATTTTTCTCTAATATTTATCATGCCCTAGAGTGATGATACTTCACAGACATTTGATAGGCTTAGAGCACTCTGGGACTTCTTGAAACCATGATTCATGCTAAGTAAATCCAAGTATTCTTTTTCTTACATTTCTAGCTCAACTTATGGCGCAGACACACACACACATACTGATGGACATGCAGTGGGACCAATCAGCATACACAACACCGCAGCCAATCACCAGTGAGAGCACACGCACTGTAAAGCCAGGGGACAGGAGAGTTCCCGCTCATTCTAGTAGCAGCCAGCTTGGAGCACAGAGCTCACAGCCTGCAACACAGACATTCACCATGTGCTGAGTGCATCACCTGGTTAGGACTAGGCAAGGGTCAACAGTTAAAGCTGGTATTGCGTTTACCCACAGTTCAAGCATGTTAATATAGTTAACCTTATAATAATATAGAGTTGCACCACTTCCAGTGTTGGTGACCTGTTTGTGATCCAGAACACCCAACACATCACCCACCACTCATCTTGATAACTGGGGCACGACCTGGTGATTTTTGTGCCCCTCTCCTCAATGCACACTCCCCTCCTAGGGGGACAGGCAGCCCACCGTGCACTGCGTCTGTGGTGCCCACATTCCCGCTCGCCACCAACACTGACTCCGCCCATTCACGTCTTCTTGCCCCCCCCCCCCGCCACCTGACACCTGCACCCACCTGTTGTCCACCTGCAAGTCCAGTCCCGCTCAGCGAGCACTTTGACGCTATTTTTGCCGACACCTGGAGGGTCTCTTCAGACCGCCCAGGAGTTGGCGAGTGCCCGTTGGAGAACCACTGGTCAAGCTGAGGAAAAGGAGGAAAGAAAAGAAGGAAAAGTGAAAGAGTGATAAAGAAATGACGGGAAAGAGAAGAGAGGGATCAGAGAAAAGAAAGATGGAAAGAAAGAAATTACATATACCACAGTTCATCACAGCCCAATACCTCTCACAACCATTGTAATGTTTGTGTACTGCTCCGTCGTTTAGTAAGCAAACCAGCAGCCAATCTATGCACAGCAAGGTCCTACATAGAGCAGACAAATGAATGCCTGTTTAATCTGTATTGATCATCAGACTGCTGCAGTCCATCTAGTGTAGGTACATCCACAGTGCTGTCAGGGCAGGAGACCCAGCAACAGTGAAGGAACGATGATATATTTCCAAGTCAAGATGCGTGTGACTCGGAGCAGAACCTGCGGGCGGCGGTATTGCCATGCGCCTCCGGCCCTTGCCTGTCGAGGTGATGGAGGCCATTGGTTCAGAAGGTGATGCTGAAGAGGCCTTGGTGAATTGCATCACTGCATCTCGTTGACGGTGCTCACTGCTGTCGCTGTGTGTAGATTGAAGAGGGAGTGAATAATTCAGATGGTGGATGGGATGCCGATCACGTGGGCCGCCTTGTCCTGGGTGGTGTTAAGTTTCTTCAGCGTTGTTGGCGCTGCACTCATCCAGGCAAGTGGAGAGTATTCCATCACATTCCTGACTTGTGGCAGGGTTTGGGGAGTGAGCAGATGCATTACTCAATGCCACAGCTGATGGTGTGATAGAGTGATCATAGAATCATAGAGTTTACAATGCAGAAGGAGGCCATTCGGCCCATCGAGTCTGCACCGGTCGTTGGAAAGAGCACCCTACTTAATCCCACTCCTCCACCCTATCCCCGTAACCCAGTAACCCCACCTAACCTTTTTTGGACACTAAGGACAATTTATCATGGCCAATCCACCTAACCTGCACATCTTTGGACTGTGGGAGGCAACCGGAGCACCCAGATGAAACCCACACAGACACGGAAAATTCCAAGTTACGTCAGGGAGCAATAAGGACAGTTGACATCCGGAGTCTTCCATGGTGTGTATTTGCATTTTGATGGAAAAGTGCTAAAAGAGAAAAAGAGAGACAGAGAGAGAGAGAGAGAGAGAGAGACAACCAAAAGGATCATCATCCAGCCCACTTTTGTCCACAAAACAAACCCAGAATTGATGGCATCCTGGGAGCAGGTGATCAAGCACATGCTGAGCTTGAGTAACATGTACAAGAGGGAAGTGGAGAGAGAATGTGACATGACATATATACGTTAGAATGGAAATAGAATTCCGCTCAAGCTTTCCATGGTTCAAGGTTGAAAAAGTTTCGGCTATTTTATTCCCAGGTGACAATGAGGAATGAGTGTTGGAATTGAGCCATGGCAAGGAGGTGGGGGAGAGGAGTGCTTTCAATCACCTTGAGCCAAGTTCAAATTCAAAACCTTTGGACGAGATAAGATTGAATCAAATCAGCCGAGTTCTCCTAGGTTGTTCACTCATCCCTGTCCAGTTATTTTGACAGATCTTTTATATTTTCACAACAGGATGATATAACTCATCTGACGGAATAAAAGATTAAGCCGTGACTGCAGGAGAAGGAAAATGGTCGGTGAAAGGCAAGTTCAGAACTGATGGCAGGAAACACTTCAAGCAAGGACTGATCGATACTTCGAAAGATCTTCCCGATAGTGTAGCTGAAGCAGAAAGTCTGAAATCAGTCAAAGAGGAACCAAAGGTGAGCGAAATGATCCTGCCCCATCGGTACTTAGCTACAACCGTCAGAAGTTTATTTTTGGTGAAGGCGCCTTCAATTGAAAATAAATCAGGATTGAGGTGGGTCCGTCAGGTGCTGCCCATTGACAAACAAGTGAAGTTAATAAGCACCAATTTACCCAAAGCAACAAAAGTAAGAAAATATGGCCCAAGATATGTCTGAAGAAATAAGGAATGTGAGTAAAATCTTTCCCGCCTCGCTGTAGGCAATTGATAATCAGTAACTCCCATACACCAGAATGGCACTACCTGACAACCTCACCTGGCATTGGATTGGATTGGTTTATTGTCACGTGTACCGAGGTACAGTGAAAGGTATTGTTCTGCGAGCAGCTCAAAGAGATCATTCCATAGATGAAAAGAAAATACATAACAGGGCAAACATAAAATACACAATGTAGACACAGGCACACAGGAGTATAGTACTACTCAGTAGAGAAGATGTGTGAAGAGATCAGATCAGTCCATCAGTCCCATAAGAGGGTCATTTAGGAGTCTGGTAACAGCGGGGAAGATGCTGTTTTTGAATCTGTTATTGCGTGTTCTCAGACTTTTGTATCTCCTGCCCGATGGAAGAAGTTGGAAGAGTGAGTAAGCCGGGTGGGAGGGGTCTTTGATTATGCTGCCCGCTTTCCCAAGGCAGCGGGAGGTGTAGAAAGAGTCAATGGATGGGAGGCGGGTTCGTGATGGACTGGGCTGTGTTCACGACTAGTTTCTTGCGGTCTTGGGCCGAGTTCTTCAATGCAGCTCCACTGGCCAGTCAATAGACTTGGCCATCTGATCTAGTCTGACCCAATGCAAGGATGGCATGGTGGTGCAGTGGTTAGCACTGCTGCCTCACAGTGCTGGAGACCTGGGTTCAATTCTGACCTTGGTGACGGTCTATGTGGAGTTTACAAGTTTTTCCTGTGTCTGTGCTTCATCCACATGTTCTGGTTTCCTCTCACAGGCTGAAGATGTGCACGTCCGGTGGATTAGCCATGCTAAATTTGTCTACTAGTGTCCACGGATGTGCAGGCTAGGTGGGGTTACAGGGATATGGCGGGAGAAGTGGGCACGGGGTCGTGTGTTCTTTCAGAGGCTCGGTGCAGATCCGATGGGTCGAATAGCCTCCTTCTGCGCTGTAGGGATTCTGTGGATTCAATACAGTGCTGAGGGAGTGCTGCAGTGTCAGAGGTGTCACCTGTTTATGGATGGATTTCCTCCAGAGTTGCCGTGACAAGTTGCTATGGAGTCCGATGTAATGCAAGCTGCCTTGGACGGGCTGGTTTAGCACAGGGGACTAAACAGCTGGCTTGTAATGTAGAACAAGACCAGCAGCACGGGTTCAATTCCCGTACCAGCCTCCCCGAACAGGCGCCGGAATGTGGCGACTAGGGGCTTTTCACAGTAACTTCATTGAAGCCTACTTGTGACAATAAGCGATTACTATTATTATTGAGCCACAGGCAGAATTTACCACAAAACCCATAGACTGTGTTCTGGAGAAAATAAACCATAGAATGTATGCACATAAATATTGGACTTTAAAAATACCTGAGTTTTATATTTTGAAATGGATACAAACCCCGAAGATGGCTGAGAAAGAAAAGGCACGGCGGCACAGTGGCTAGCACTGTTGCTTCACAAGGCCAGGGATCCGGGTTCGATTCCCACCTTGGGTCACTGTCTGTGCGGAGTCTGCTCGTTCTCCCCGTGTCTGTGTGGGTTTCCTCCGGGTGCTCCGGTTTCCTCCCACAAGTCCCAAAAGACCTGCTGTTAGGTGAATTGGATATTCTGAATTCTCCCTCTGTGTACCCGAACAGGCGCCGGAGTGTGGCGACTAGGGGATTTTCACAGTAACTGCATCGCAGTGTTAATGTAAGTCTACTTGTGACAATAAAGATTATTATTAACCACTGGCAGGAATGGCTACAGGGTGTTTCTCTAAGGGACAATTGAACCCCAACCTGTATTTCCAGACAAGGTACTTCTAAAGACTGTTACTATCCCCAGTAAAGACAAAGGAACAAAACGACTATGTCATCTCAAAGGCCCTAGTGTAATTGCCGAGCGAATGAATCATAGAATTTACAGTGCAGAAGGAGACCATTCAGCTTATCGTGTCTGCACCGGCCCTAGGAAAGAGCACCCCAGCCACACCTCCACCTTATCCCCGTAACCCTGAACTGGCTAACTTCCTCGACTGAATGTATTTACATTCAAAGTGCATCAAATTTACAGTACAGAAACAGATCATCCGATTCAACTGGTCCGAGCCACTGTCCAGGCAAACCTCCTATCATCCCGACTTCATTTCAATCTGGACATACTTCTATTCTTTTCTTCCTCATGCATTTAGCCACTTCTCGTTTATGCATCCTTTGTACCATTTCATGTGGTAGCAAGTTCCATATTCTCACCACTTTAAGTCTAATAATAATAATAATGATCTTTATTATCACAAGTAGGCTTACATTAACACTGCAATGAAGTTACTGTGAAAATACCCTAGTCGCCACAATAATTCCCGTGCAGCGATCCTGAGCGACACCACTTCCTCCCACTCGATATGGCCGTCTTCGTGCCAGGAAAGTGCCCTTCAGTCCTTAAACAAAAGAGTAACCCTCCTTCAGCATGTTGGATGAAGAAGAAACAAGCTCCTTCAATGCTGCGTGCTCTGTGTCGGCACTATACCATCACTTTCCAGTAATCAGCTTGCTGCCTGCGATCATGTCACAGCCAAGATAAAAAAAAGAGCAAGCTTCCCTTTAAGTGGCAGCTGCAGCCCCTTTAAGAGTTGCAGCTGCACTGAATTGGTCACCACCCCGCCCCCCCCCTCCCCCCCCCCCCCCCCCCCCCGCCACCCCCACCTTCCTCTTGTACAAGCTCCCAGTAGCAGCCCCAATCCAAACAGGATTAATGAATGAAACCTGGTGCTATTTATGGTATATCTACAGGAAATCTTTGGTATTATGCTTAATGTGGAAGTTCGTCATTTGTTATTTTACACATCAAAATGTAACAGTGAATGTTTATGTTCTTTTAGAACTTTGATAGAATGTAGGTGAAACTATTGACCAGGTATATGTACCACAGTTTGGAGCAATTAATCACACTTAATTCAATCTTTTTAAAAAATAAATTTAGAGTGCTCAAATAATTTTTTCCAATTAAGGGGCAATTTAGCGTGGCCAACCCACCTACCCTGCACATCTTTGGGTTGTGGGGGCGAAGCCCAAACAAACACAGGGTGAATGTGCAAACTCCACACGGACAGTGACCCAGAGCCGGAATCGAACCTGGGACCTCGGCGCCGTGAGACAGCTGTGCTAACCACTGCGCCACCGTGCTGCCCTACACTTAACTCAATGTTAAAGGGACATGGCACTTCCATCCGGCTGGTTTCAGTGTATCGTTGCTTTAAAAAAAAATGGATTGCGGTCAAAGGCATATTGCGGGCAAGCCAAGATTTTCTGAATCCTCACTGCAGGTTATGGTGAAAGAGTCGAGGGAAGGAAGATTCCGGAAGTGTACACGCAGCAAGCCCGGAGAGAGGTGTCGGAGATGGTCAAATCTCAAGCGCATCGCCTCCCACAAACCTCGAGAACTATCCAGCGCATCAAACCCTTCATTGGTCTCACACGGGCAACAAGGGCTCATATTTACATCACCCTGCACAATTCCTGGTGAGAGTCAATCCCACCCCACCCCCAGCAATCTGAACAATTCCCTGCCCCGCAGCCCACTGTTGACCACTCAACTCAATCGCCTAGCCAACCGTACTTACTGCTTAGTCCTCCCAACAGTAGGCGGTGCTGCTGTTCCTTCAAAAGCTGGGCTCCCAGCGCGAGCCATTTTTTTTTTTCCATTTTGTGGGAAGAAGAAAGAGTGAAGCCAAATAACAGAGGGGCGATGCAAAATATAGAAGGGGAAAAAAACACAATAGAAGAACCTAGCTCAACAGAGAGCGAGGTGCCAGAGGAAGAACCACAGTGTAAAGAAGAGAACCAGCAAAGAAGAGAGAGCTACCCAATCGGTAAATGACATGATCATGAAGCAGTGAAGAAGGACATTCAGCCCATCATGCCGGTACCAGGAACTGTCCAATTTCATCCCCATACTATTGTGAGCAATGCCAGAGGAGATCTGTCAGCACATATCTTGCCTATGCTTTCAGGGACACATTTCTGTAATTGTACTCTGTAAGCCCATCCTGGCATTACACTCTACCTGATTTTACTCTCCATCAAAGTCAGTGGAGAGAGAGGGTGCTGAAGAATTGGGAGAGGGGCTTGAACCCACAGCCTCTGCTCAAGCAGTGAGAGTGCCACGGCCAATGAACATAGTGCATCATTTCCATCTTGTCTCTCTTGGTGTTCACTTGGGCCATGCTGAGTGGCTTACCAGATCATGAAATGAAAATCACTTGTCACAAGTAGGCTTCAAATGAAGTTACTGTGAAAAGCCCCTAGTCACCACATTCTGGCGTCTGTTCGGGGAGGCTGGTACGGGAATTGAACCGTGCTGCTGGCCTGCCTTGGTCTGCTTTCAAAGCCAGCAATTTAGCTCTGTGCTAAACCAGCCCTTATAGGCCCCAGGCCTCCACAGCTGATTTTTCGGGGGAACCAACTACCAGTTGCCGTGAGCATACTGCACACGTCTTCCACTGTGTTCAAACAATCTTAGTTCACCTGTAAATGGAACAAAGCCAGGGTTCTGATTCCCAATCTGGCCTGTAACTTAATCCCTCAGCCCTGATTTCAAGAATTCAGGACACCTACACCTCTTGGCGTTCAGAGAAACCGTCATTTTCCATCCTGCTGTGCATGGGGCAGGGTTGTTTTTTTTTTGCCTTGATAAAGCAGAGCGGCCCTTGACTTAATGTGAGAAATCCCGCAGGTGATTCGTCAGTACTGTAGTGAACGTGGTACACGGCACAGATTAGACGCGAACATCATCCTCCATTACAGATATTAAAAAGTTAGCTTAAAAGAAAAGGAGAAGAAAGCCAATTATGTGCTGCAGTGTATCTCTAACCTGGGGCACGATTCTCCGACCCCCCACCGGGTCGGGAATCGCCGGCGGCTGGCGTGAATCCCGCCCCCACCGTATCCCGAATTCTCCGCCACCAGAGATTCGGCGGGGGCGGGAATCGCTCCAGCGCGGGCCTAACCCCTCAAGGTGAGGGCTTGGCCCCTCAAGGTGCGGAGAATTTGGGGCGGCCCGACGCCGGACTGATCCGCGCCATTTTTGGCGCCGGGTAGCGGACATCGCGCCATTTGCGGAGAATCCTGCCCCTGGTGCTGAACTTGATGGGCACTTTATAATTTGATCTGTTCCCTACCCAAATAATAGCATAACCCTAGGTGCCTAAAGACACTTAGACTCTCCATTCCTAAACAGACAGATTGGTGAAGCTTGTTGCTTTAGCTATCAGGCTTATATTAGCACTGGGTCAGTGCTAGAAAACACCTTTGCATCAATAGGTGGTGAGTTTTGAGGCTGACCCTCTCCTGCAATACTGAGGGATTGCTGCTCTGTCAGAGATGCCAGATTTCTGAGGATATTTTTTTAAAAAAAATTTATAGTACCCAATTATTTTTTTCTCCAATTAAGGGGCAATTTAGCGTGGCCAATCCGCCTATCCTGCACATCTTTGCATTGTGGGGGTGGAACCCACGCAGACATGGGGAAAACGTGCAAACTCCACACAGACAGTGACCCGGGGCCGAGATTCAAACCCGGGCCCTCAGCGCCGCAGTCCCCGTACTAACCACTGCGCCACATGCCACCCGATTTGAAGGATATTCAAAAGCAGGGCCCTCTCTACCCTCTTAAATAGATGCATGGAACTGGCTGAAGAAAAGCAAAGAAGGGCAGCACGGTGGTGCAGTGGGTTAGCACAGCTACCTCATAGCGCCAAGGTCCCAGGTTCGATCCCAGCTCTGGGTCACTGTCCGTGTGGAGTTTGCCCATTCTCCCTGAGTCTGCGTAGGTTTCACCCCCACAACCCAAAGATGTGCAGGGTAGGTGGATTGGACACGCTAAATCGTCCTTAATTGGAAAAAATGAATTGGGCACTCTAAATTTAAGAAAAAGAAAAGCATAGGAGATCTCACGGGTATTTCCTGGGCAATTTTAATTCCCCAACCAACATTGCTAGAACAGTTACGCAGCTGTTTGGGGAGTTCGCTCTGTGCAAATTGGCTGCTGCATTCATGTTACAGTAATATCCTGAAAGACGTGCTTGTTAGGTGAATTGGACATTCTGAATTCTCCCTCAGTGTACCCGAACAGGCGCCCGAATGTGGCGACTAGCGGAGTTTGCAGTAACTTCATTGCAGTATTAATGTAAGCCTACTTGTGACAATAATAAAGTTTATTATTAATTATACTTGAGGAAATATTCATAAAGCACCTGGGGATGTTCCAAGTTTGCAAAAGTTGCTATAAAAATGCAAATCATTGTTTTTTAAAAAAATTATCGATTTAACATAGAAACTGGTCGTAAAATCCCCTGTGTAAATCTGAATAAATGTCACATCCATTATTCCGGTGATTTGAGTGCCGCCATGCATTTAGTGCAAAGGTTAGGCAGCGAGTACACGGCCTCTTTATGTGCCGGTGGCTTTCTGCAACTAAAATAAACTCAAAAGTGGACAAAGTAAAAAGGACTTTCGCGCAGTAGGACGGCTGGAGTGACGACTGAAGGACAGGCCACACCTGTTGCAGTGTCACACGGCTCCGAGCAACCCCCCCCCCTAGTGCGGCATCGACAGTGGTCTGTCTGCCCACTCTCCGCTGTGGCATGCGCGAGGGTCAGAGCTGCGAGGAGGGGAGACAAAAGAAAAGTACAAGTTAACTGGAAAATGAAAAATAAAACACACAAACTTTGGACATAACCTAACCAAGGCTGGCAAACCCTCCTCGATTTGGAAATGCGGCAGCACTATTTCGCAAACATCTATTGATATAAAAACAGAAGCACTAAAGTAAATCTTTGGGATTTTCCTTTTGCTAAAACAGCCTTCTTGGGAGGATAACACTTTAGAAACTAAGTAAGCCTAGCAGGCAGTGAGCGTTAAGCAGATGGGAGGATAAAAATGTCAAGTGTGGGAACACAAAGAGAAATATTGCCATTTTCAGTGAGCAGCTTTCTTTGCAGAAGCTGTTTGCTCAGTTGTCATGGTGCAGCCAACAAGATTTCATAATTTTCTTTTGCTTGCCATGTGCTTCGACCTCACGAATCAAATCTGACCAAACAGGTAGGTCGTGTCAATTTTCCCAGTGAGGGGCAAGGGGGAGCAGGAAAAATACTTTGGTAAAAAGCTTAGCAGATTCTCTTGTTTTACTGTTTTGTTTTAAACGTTTGCAAATTTTTTTTATGTTTCCTCACCTGAACATGGTGACTCTTACAGTCCGAGAGCTCCACGGAGCAGTTAGGTGCTCAAGGGAAAGGGGGTCAGCCCGGGGGCATGGTGGTTAGCACTGCTGCCTCACAGCGCCAGGGACCCGGGTTCAATTCCGGCCTTGGGTGACTGTCTGTGTGGAATTTGTATGTTCTCCCCGTGTCTGCGTGGGTTTCATGGATCATAGAATTTACAGTGCAGAAGGAGGCCATTCGGCCCTTCAAGTCTGCACCGGCCCTTGGAAAAAGCACCCCACTTCAGCATTCACCTTCACCCTATCCCAGTAACCCAGTAACACCACGTAACACCACCCAACCTTTTGGACACTAAGGGGCAATTTACCATGGCCGGTCCACCTAACCTGCACATCTTTGGACAGTGGGAGGAAACCGGAGCACCCGGAGGAAACCCACGCAGACACGGGGAGAAAGTTTCCTCCCAGAATCTAAATATGTTCAGGTTAGGTGGATTGGCCATGCTAAAACTGCCTCTTAGTGCCTAAAGATGTGACAGTTAGGTGATGCTACAGGGTTACAGGGATGACTTATAAAGTCGCCATAGTCCCAAATGACCGTAGGCTGCTTTCCTCTTTGAGGGGGAGAGCTGATTGATGGTGATTTAACCTGAGGGTCACCACACCTCGGGTGAGGGGCAAGGTTGAGAAGGCCTTCATTGATAACCTCAGCCGATACGGGAATTGAACCTGCGCTGCTGCCCTCATTCTGCATCGAGGGCTAGCTGTTCAGTCAACTGAGTTAAACTTGTGACTTATAGGGAGCACTTTGTCTCGCAGAATCAGAGCTCGTGGGTTCAAATCCCGCTGATTGGTCCCACTTCGGTCACTTGCCTGCAAATCTGCTCTAACACACCGTGTGAAGTACCGAGTGAGTGCTGCACTGTCGTGGCTGCTGTCTTTTGAACGAGACATTAAAACGAGACTCTGCCTTTTCTCTCTCAAGTGCATGTCAAAGATCCCCTGGCAATATTTTCAAAGGAGAGCACGGGAGTTGTCCCCAGTGAACCGGCCAATATTTATCCCCAATCAACACCTGCAAACGGATTATCTGACCATTATCACAATATTGTTTGCTGGGATCCTGCTGTGCCTAAATTAGCCGGCACTTTACAACACTTGAAAAGTACTTCAGTGGCAGGTACACCATGAGGCTGTGAAAGGTGCTAGAGAAATGCAAGTTTATTTTTTGGTTTGGGCACCTTCTGGCAGAAGTTACTGAATAGAAATGGGAATGGGAACTCTTACTGAATATTCTGTCCACAAGCCCATGGATAATGCATCTACTTGCATGACTTTGGGTGCCAACCAAGCTAATATCAGCTCAATCAGCAAGGCCCAAAGATCAAACATCTGAACTTTCATTTTAGGCTGTTTAGTATCACACTACACTATGGGTTTCCCATTAAATCACTGGGGCAGCAAGTCCATAACTGATTGATGGCTGAGTGATTACTTTTAAATTAGAGCCATCTTTTATTGAGTAATAACCCCAACCACAAATATGTTGATGATATGATGCGACCCGTGATACAGGAGCAAACCTTTCTTTCCCCCCAAAATTAGGGTTTCTTTGATCGGGTTTTATGTTCAATTTGCTATGTAAATACTCTTTGGGGAATTGATTTGACCCTGTTTTTTTTTTCAACTGCATTTTGTACACTTCCTCAGTTCGCCCCATATTACTTAGCCACTGCCCCCTGCTAAATCTCTGTACCAAGAAGCGCAACTCCTTGGCCTGTGACAACGCTGCGTTTAAACTGATTGCTCATAGGTCCAGAGGAGCGGCGCGCCTTCCTTTCGCCGCTCAGCGTGGGCCGCCCACTTGCCCTCTCTTTCTCTTGCACGATGATGAAGTAGGTCGAGAACCTCGAGAGCACATCTCAACAGCTACACTTCACATTCGCAGAAACGCTCTTTCCCTTTTTAGCCACGAAGCATGACATTAATGTGAAAAGCTTGTCCTGTGTTGCTGTACAAAATACTTCAGTTTTAATGATTTACTCTAATTTTGCCAAGGCTGGTATCCAAGTATCACTCAAATAACAACTTGCAAAGGTAAATTACTAATTAAAGTGATCGACTACCAGAACAATAATGCTGTTCATTAACAGGTCGTTTTGGCAAGCCTGGTTCTATCTCAACATGGGGTACAATGCCAACTTGGCTTCTCGGACCATTGGACACATTTTGAGCACATTTTCTTGATTAGGTACATTTTTTAAAAATTCTTTTTTTGAAATGTTTACCTGCGTTCACTTAGATTTTATACAGTGACTGCATTTCAGAGTTAACCCCGTTTGATTTTCAAAACGATATAAATAAAAATCTTGGGGCAGCACGGTGGCGCAGTGAATAGCACTGCAGCCTCACGGCGCCGAGGTCCCAGGTTCGATCCCGGCTCGGTCACTGTCCGTGTGGAGTTTGCACAATCTCCCCGTGTTTGCGTGGGTTTCGCCCCCACAACCCAAAAATGTGCAGGGTAGGTGGATTGGCCAGGCTAAATTGTCCCTTAATTGGAAAAATGAATTGGGTACTCTAAATTTAAAAAAAAAATCTCATCATTGTTTTCAGATCCCTCCAGGGCCTCGCTCTTCCCCATCTCTGTGATCCCCTCCAGCTACACAGCCCTCTGAGACCTCTGCTCTCCCCTAGTTCTGGTCTCTTGAGCAAGCCTGGTTTTAACCACTCCACCGTCAGTGGCCGCGACATCGGTTGCCGGGACCATAAGCAGCGGAATATTCTCCCCTCGCCACCTCTTATTTTCCTCTGTTCAAACACTCCTTAAAACATGTGGGCAGGATTTGACATCCCTCCTAATAATAATAATAATCTTTATTGTCACAAGTAGGCTCACATTAACACTGCAATGAAGTGACTGTGAAAATCCCCTAGTCACCACGTTCGGGCGCCTGTTCGGGTACACTGAGGGAGAATTCAGAATGTCGAATTCACCTAACAAGCACGTCTTTCAGGACTTGTGGGAGGAAACCGGAGCACCCGGAGGAAACCCACGCAAGCACGGGGAGAACATGCAGACTCCGCACAGACAGTGACCCAAGTCGGGAATCGAACCTGGGACCCTGACGCTGTCAAGCAACAGTGCCAACCACAGGGCAGCATGGTCGCACAGTGGTTAGCACTGGGGCTACGGCGCTGAGGACCCGGGTTCGAACAACCCAAAAGATGTGCTTGTTAGGTGGATTGGCCGTGCTAAATTGCCCCTTAATTGGGGGGAAAAAAAATAATTGGGTACACTAAATTTATAAAAATAAAACAGTGCCAACCATTGTGCTACCGTGCCTCCTGCCACGTGTTCCGCGGTGGCGGATGTGACCAGCCACTGTCTGGGGCAGGGGAGGAGGATTTTTTTGGGGGGGAATTTCTGGACCCACCGCTGTCAACGGCGTTTCCCGTTTAGAACATAGAACATACAGTGCAGGAGGAGGCCAATTGGCCCATCGAGTCTGCACTGGACCACTTAAGCCCTCACTTCCACCCTATCCCCGAAACCCAATAACCCCTCCTAACCCTTTTGGTCACTAAGGGGCAATTTATCATGGCCAATCCACTTAACCTGCATGTCTTTAGACTGTGGGAGGAAACCGGAGCACCCGGAGGAAACCCACACAGACACGGGGAGAGCGTGCAGACTCCTCACAGACAGTGACCCAGCGGGGAATTGAACCTGGCACCCTGGCGCTGTGAAGCCACAGTGCTATCCACTTGTGCTACCATGCTGCCCCTAAATGCACCCCTCCCTGCTGCCAGGAAACCAGCGGCGGGGGGGTCGAGGGGCGGGGGGGGGGGGGGGGGGGGGGTCGGCTGGATCGGAAGATCCCATCAAGTGTGTGTGAGTCATAGGCTTGAAAATTCCGGCCTACGTCTTTGACCAAAGCTTTTGACTATCTGAACCAATTATGTGACCCGGGTGTCATACCTCATTCTATAATGGTCCGATGAAGTGCCAATTGGGATGCTTTATTACTTTAAAGGCACAGTATAATGTAAGTTGTCGTTCATTGGCTGTAAAATGCATTGGGATGTCCTGAGGTCAAAGAACAAATAATTAATGCCTCTAAGTAGCCAGACAAAAAAACCTGTCTGCAGCCCGAGGAAGGTTTAGTTCTGCCTCCGAACACAACGCTCAGGCAATACAATGGTTCTACCTGTCCAAGTATAACCCAATAATTGCCATGTCCCTTAATGAAGTCTGGACCATTTTTGTGCGCACGTGTGCAAACAGCCTGAAAAAGAATGAAGCTACGAGCTGAGTCTTTTGCATAACCAGCTCTTAGACTCTGGCTGTTAAAAATAAAGAGAAAGTTTTCCATTAACGTGTATACAGTCTGGAAACACAGGAAAAAAGGTTGATAAATATACATAACTCCTCAACAATGGTGCACTTGTGCTGCTCAGCACAGCTTCTAAATTGTAAGTTATATTTCCAGGATTATTTCTTTATTCAGTTGCAAATTTTATTTAATACTTTGGTTCTCAGAGTGGTATGAATAATGGTCTCACTTGAATGCAATGGACACCTGGTGCAGTAAGAAGGGAATTGGGAACGCCAGATTGACCCAGTAAGACTTGCCAAAATTCGCATTTTCCCAGCCTTTTGGTTTTGTGTGCTCCATTCAGCTTCTAATTTCAATCTCCTTCAGCGAAAAAAAAAAGCTAGACACTTGTAACTTTATTCTGTGTCTGGAAAAGAAAAAAAAATCATGCTCTCTTGTAAGAGTGCGGGGAGGTGTGTGTGTGTGGGGTGGGGGGGGGGTGGGGGGAGAGAAAACGGGAGGGAAGAAAAATTAATCTTTGCAATCTCCGAGAGAACCAAGTCATTTGAAAGCAGGTTTATATTTCAGCTGGGGTTGAGGGGGTTGGAGAAGCACCTTCCAATTAAATACTGTAAAAAGATAAAATAACAGTGGCTTTTCTGCTGCCCAATCGCAGTACTGAAGCCTTTCTTTGTTGATTTATTGTACATTAGCCAGTGAGCCATGCAAAGAACATTACATTTCAGAAAGGACTATTCGTATGCAACCTGCATCCACTCTAAAGACAATCAGGCTTGTATCGCGTTTTGCAAATTTATATCAGGATGTTGGTTTAGAGTGTTTCCCTGAAAAGTTTTTCAAGTAAGTGTCTACTTCCATGGGCAAGGGTGATCGAGGCATACAAACAAACCTTTGTTTAAGAGCTCACAGATGTATGGCCAGTGCGCCCCTTTTGTTTTCTGCTCGAGGAAGTATTCTCAGATTTTGTGTTGTGAACACAACACCGGATTGTGGAGAAGAAGAAAAACAGTTTCGAATAGTTGCGTTGTATGATCTTAAGCTTTTACTGCTTTATTTTTTATTCCCAAGGTTATTATTTTTTCCACTCCAGAACCTCTTCACCCTACTTTTCCTTCTCTTAATACAACCCACCCCCCCTCCCCCCACCCCCCCCCACCACCACCCCTGCCCCAAACTTACTATTTTCTGCAGGCAAGAAACGGAAGCACTTTTTCAAAGTTTGACGTGAGGACAGCCTACAGGTACTGCTGCGTTTAACCCTGACTCTTCCAAAGACTGTCCACCATCTACAAGACTCAGGTCAGGAGTGTGATGGAATACTCGCCACTTGCCTGGATTTGTTCAGCTCCAACCACACTCCAACACTCAAGAAGCTCAACACCATCCAGGACAAAGCAGCCCATCCACCACCGTTGCGCCCTCCATCACTGGGGCACAGTGACAGCAGTGTGTACCATCTACAAGATCTGCAGTGTAGCAACACTCCAAGCCTCCTTCGACAGCACCTTCCAAACCCTCGACCTCGACCAGCTAGAAGAACAATGAACGGGCGCATGGGAATACCACCACCTGCATTTCTTCCCAAGACACGCACTATGCTGGCTTGGAAATAGATGGCCATTTCTTCATCATTGCTGGGTCAAGGTCCTGGATCTCCCTTCCTGACAGCGTTGTGCGAATACTCACAGTGATGGCACATAGACCGCAGTGGTTCAAGAAGGCAGCTCACCGCCACCTTCTCAAAGAGGATTGAGGATGGGCAATAAATCTGACCTTGCCAACAATGCCCACACCCCATGAATGAATTAAAATACTGCAACTTTGCTGGTATGTCACACCCGTACCACAATGTGTTTACCAAGGTGAACTTTTATCAGGGGATAAAGAATGAATCGAGCCAATTAACCCCTCAATCGCCCCCGGCTCCCACTCCATCCAAACGAAGAACAAACACAACCACACCATTTTAATTCAATCTCTGTGTATCGTACATTACCCGTGTCTCTAAAAGAAGGGCAGAAATAGTGTTTGTTTTCTCCAGTGCTGTGAAAACAGGAATGGAGCCACATGACTGCACGGTTTCTGAGGGGGTGGGTTGTCAGTACCTAACAAAAAAATAGCCAACCGAAAGAGAGTGGTGAATCACAACACAACCACGGAACTGACTGAGCCCAGCATAGCAACTGTAGTTTCTGCCAATTGATCGGGCCGGAGACCCAGGGAGAAAATACGCTCTGTTCGTAAGAATATAAAAGGTCGAGGGGGGTCACCTGAGCAAGGAGTTTAAAATTCTGGAAGGGTGTGATCAGATTACACTTGATGGGCAAATCCAAACCAGGGGCCATGAAGGTGGCGGAGTGGTATTGTCACTGGACTGGTAAACCAGAGACCGAGAATGATGCTCTGGGGACCTTGGTTCAAATCCTGCCATGGCAGATGTTGGAATTTGAATTCAATAAAATATGTGGAATGGCCATGAAACCATTGTCCATTGTCCAATGTCCATTGTCGTAAAAACCCACCTGATTCACTAATGTCTTTTAGGGAAAGAAATCTGCCATCCTTACCTGGTCTGGCCTACATGTGACTCCGGACCCACAGCAATGTGGTTAACTCTGAACTGCCCCTCCATAGGCAATAAATGCTGGCCCAACCTGCAACGTCCCATTAGCAAATGAAAAAAAAGATAGTCACTAATATACCCAGTTCAAGAGAAACCTCTTCAACCAGAGAGCAGTGAGAGTGTGGAACGCACTACCACAAGGAGTTGTAAAGACGACTATTATTGATGCATTTAATGGGAAGCTAGATAAATAGAAGAGGGGACAGGAATAGTAGGATATGCTGATCGGGCATGGTCACAACGATTAGGAAGAGGTTTGAGTGGAGTATGAACTCCAGCATGGAGCAGTAGGGCTGAATGGCCCAGTTCTGTGTTGTGAATTCTATGCAACAGAAATATCATTCATTCTTGTGATGTATCAAAGAATATTAGCAAAGAAAAAGTACTATTCATTCATGGGATGTTGGCATTGCTGGCAAGGCCAAATTTAGCGCCCATCCTCAATTGCCCTGAGAAGGTGGTGGTGAGCTGCCTTCTTGATGTGCCGTTAAGAAGAGAGTTCCAGGATTTTGACCCAGCAATGATGAAGAAATTGGGATATATTTCCATGTCAGTATAGTGCATGTCTTGGAGGGGATTCTAGTTGTATTTATCAGAGGAACCGTCATTCTCACCAGCATTCATAAATGGATATCTGTTGGAGAGCATGACGCACTCAGGGATCCCCTGAACTCGCTGTCTCAGTTTGGTTGTCTGGCAGTTACCCATTCGTGCTCTGCCTGCACACTCAAAAGTTGCTGCGTAACCACCGTGCTGCCGATGTAGTTTTAATTAAGCACAGTTCTGCAACTTGCAACTTGTGTTGCAGTTGTATCACGGAAAATTCACATCCCAGTAATTTACCATGTCAATTTTCTCTCCCTTGAAGTTGAAGACTTCCTGTTGGGGTAAAGTTCCACAGAAACCAGGTGCTCTCCAATAACTTTCACTTCAGTGTCTCTCTCGCCTCGTGACGCATAAAGCAGACAAAGCGTGTCTGCTTCCATTGCTAGTTTTTCCTGGAACAGGTCGCTAGCCTGTCATCAGAGGCGCTACCTTGAGGAGTGCCCCACATCAGGCATGACTGACCAGGAGACTCTCCTGTTCATCACAGACATATCTCTTACCACCTGCCGTAGGTGAATCAGAAGGTTTTTTACAAGTTGACAATCGACCTGTTTGGTGACATGATAAATGTGCTTTCCTTGCCATCAAGTCCTGGCGTAAGACTTGAACCAGGAGATTCTAGCTCAGAGGTAGGGTCAATGTCATTGCGACACAAGACCTCTAATACCTCCAACAGGTGGCTAATATTGATGCATGCATGTTTCTAAAGTCCACTGGGTAGATTTTGAGCTGTGTGATAGTATGGCTGACAATGAATCAACATTTTACATCCCGCCATTTTTATTTCTGCTGAAGCCAATGATTGGGAGAGCCATTTGACATTAGTTGGTAGTCTCTGGCTGTTCACTGGTGGTTGGATTCTCTGGCAGCATACCCTCGCCTTCGAGTCTCCTGGTGGCATGGTGGTGGTTTAAATGGGAATTACAATTGACATAGTAGGAGCAAAGAATGCGGCTGCCAGAGAATACACCCTCCAGCCATCAGGATCTGGGAAGCCGGAGAATCAAGCCCATTATCCCATAAATGGTCCAGGGATACATTATTTGACTTGATAGCCACGTGCTTAATTTCAAAGTCAGAAAAACCTGTCCAGCTACAGAATGTGATTCCTTTCCCATTGCTCACAGGGAAAAATTAGCCTTCGGATTGTAAAGGTTTTGTAGGGGGGTTTTCTATTATGGTCTGATACCCACTATGGACTGGGTTGTTACTGCCCCACTCCAATTCACAGAGAAACTAGACATTCATTCCATCAGTCTGGACTGGATTTGAACTCAGAACCAAGGTCAGGATTCTCCAACCCCGCGCCAGGTCAGAGAATCGGCGGGGGTGTGCGAGAATCGCGCAACGCGGCCTTGACGCCAGCTCGCCAATTCTCCGCCGCCGATTATCGAGTGCCCGCGGGATCGCCGCTGCGCCGGTCGAGTGCCCGCCGAGTACGGTCGAGTCCCACCAGCGTGGGTTACGTATGGTCCCGCCCGGCGGGACCTCAGAGTTCTGTCTGCGGGGGCCATCCTGGTTGGGGGGGGGGGGGCGGATCCGACCCCGGGGGGGGGGGCCTCCGTGGTGGCCTGGCCCGTGATTGGGGCCTACTGATCGGCGGGCGGACTAGTTCCATGGGGGCCTATGTTCCTCCGCGCCGGGCCCCTGTAGGGCTCCGCTATATTGCCCGGGGGCCGGCGCGGAGATGGGAACCCACGCGCATGCGCAAACTCGCGCCGGCCGTGGCGCGCATGCGCAAACCCACGCTGGCCGTGGCGCACATGCGCGGACCCGCGCCGGCCATGGTGTGCCGGCTTTCGGGAGCTGGAGCTGCGACACCACTCCGGCGCCATACTAGCCCCCTAGGAAGGGGTGGATACCTGCCAGTTGAGGCCCGTTGTCGCCGGAGTGGCTCGCGCCGCTTTTCACACCGGCGTCAGAACTTGGCCGCAGGATTGGAGAATCCTTGCCCAATTGTTTAAAAGACAATTTTTGAACTGTGGTGTCATCTGGACCCCATAGTAGGATATCTCATTCACGGAAGCTAATTGCTTGCCCCTCATTGCCCCTGAACTCAGCGGCTTACTAGACTATTTCAGAGGGCCTGATAAGAGTCAACCACATTGCTGTCGGTCTGGAGACATGTGTAGGCCTGACCAGGTAAAGAGGGCAGACTTCCTTCCCTAAAGGACATTAGTGAACCAGGTGGGTTTTTCCAACACGGCTTCACGGTCACCATTACTGAGACTAGAGTCCGAATGATTCGAGGAGCGGTGACCACCGTCAGGTTACCGCTCTGCTCCTACCTTTCTGTACCATACTGTAGCTTTCACATTCCTAGCAAGGATTTCCAATCCCAGCTTCACCAGAAAGACGCAGCGAACGCTTCACTCCAGGGGCGGCACGGGGCACAGTGGTTAGCACTGCTGTCTCACAGTGCCAGGGATCTGGGTTCGATTCCGACTTCGGGCGACTGTCTGCTTGGAGTTCGCACATTCCCCCTATGTCTGCGTGAATTTCCTCCGGGTGCTCCAGTTTCCTCCCACATTCCAAAGATGAGCAGGTTGGGCGGATTGGCCCAATTTCCCCTTTTATTCAAAAGATTAGGTGGGTTAACCAGGGCATTGCGCCTCGGTGCTCTTTCGGAGAGTCGGTGCAGACCCGATGGGCTGAATGGCCTCCTTCTGCACTGTAGAGATTCTATGATTCGATGAAGCGCTTCCTCGTAATGCTGGATCTTCAGGGGAAGATAAGATTGGCAGCATAGTGCACAGTGGTTAGCACTGCTGCTTCACAGTGCCAGGGGTCCAGGTTCAATTCCGGCCTTGGCTGACTTGAGTGTGGAGTTGACATGTTCTCCCCGTGTCTGCGTGGGTTTCCTCCGGGTGCTCCAGTTTCCTCCCACAGTCCAAAGATGTGCAGGTTAGGTGGTTAACCATGCTCAATTGCGTCTTAGTGTCCAAAGATAAGGTGTGGGATTGGGCCTAGGTAAGGTGTTCTTTCATAGGGTCGGTGCAGCCTCCATAGAACTATTGAATTATTACAATGCAGCAGGAGACCATTCGGCCCATCGAGTCTGCACCGACCCTCTGAAAGAGCACCCTACCTAGGCCTACCCCCCCACCCTATCGCCGTAACCTAACCCCCGATGGGCTGAATGGCATCCTTCTGCACTGCAGGAATTCTGCAGCTGTTGTCATCTGTTGAGCATTCACAAGCACACATAATGAAACGCTGGGACATTTAAACATTTGAATCCCGTCCCCATAACACTAGCTCAGGCCTCTGGAACACAGCACAGGAGGCTGCCATTCGACCCGTCACCCCGATGCTGGTCCTTTGAAAGAATTAGCCCCACTCTTTCACCATCACCCAACTATTTTCTCTGCTTCATGAATGCAAACAGGTGAAAGGGGAAAGAATGGATCCGCATTGCTAAATTGGGTGAAGAGAATGAACTGCCACAACATGAGAACACGGCTGGATCCCTAACCCTAACTTTGACCCTAACCTTAACCATGACCCTGAAACATAATCAATGCAAGTTTATTAAGGCATACAGCAGTCAACAGAAGATTGCCAGGAAATTCTTATTAAAAAGAGGCATCTAATTTTTCAGCTTTGACGCGCGAACCTGCAGCGTGAGTCAATTGTTCAGGTCTGCCCTGGGAAAACCACTTCTTAAAGGCCTCATATTGCTCAGTGAATAATACTTCACGCAACTCGAAATGCATTTGGAAAAACCTGTAGTGGAGATACAATGATCCTTTAAAAGAATCTTGCAGACATGAAATAAATCATTATGTAGACCACCATCTGTAACATTTTCTTTCTGAAGGTCGCAGGTTAATGTGGCGTAAACTGACATGTTTGACTAAAATAACAGCTTTATTCTTGAAGCCACTGATAGTAAAAGTCCTCTGGGCATGACAGCAGCTTGACTGTATCCTGTATTTATGGAAATCATCAGTGATTTAAACCTGGCGAATTACAATGAGTTCCCTCTCCACTCCAGCGCAGAGTAAAATTCTGTGAAATCGTGTTATATAGAATAGATTGAGATGGGACAAAGAAGCCTTTTATAATCAAGCTTGCACACAACAGGACTGATGAGACAGTTGCAGCCTATAAATTTTAGCTTACTCCTGCCTTGATAGTACTCCAGATCAGAAAGGCCTTTCAATGTTGCCTTTACTACTGAAGACTGCCTTTGAGCTGTCAGTGAAGGCCTTACCTCTATCTCGTCCACATGTTGTTGACGTTTGCCTGGTCAGGCGGACACTCGTAGTACCTGCTTTCGATAGTTATTAACCTTTTTTTTGTCACTTTCTTGGAGAGGGAGTAGGGAGAGGGGGAAAGTCTTAAAGAAGTTTTCTGAATGGCATATTTCTCGAATGTCACCTGATGACACTGGAAGCTAGTAAGTCAAAGGCAAATTTTCACCTTAGTACAAGTGGGTGTAAAGCATGACCATGCAGCCGATAGAACTGAACCCAGACGCTGTACCCAGGCGGCAGGATCACATTCTTCATCGACATCTATGGAATAAAAAAATCTGAAGTGGGCTATGATGTTGGCATTCCATCCTGGCTCCTGATCTCTCCCGCTGAGCTCCACCTCGGCATTCATCCGGGTACGAATGGGAAAGGAGGGAAAAAAGGACCAACTCCATTGTGATTCGAAAGAGCGATAAAAAAACACTCATAGTTAGACCTCGGACAATATATTGTTGTGGGCCAGGGTTTAGAGAACCCCAAAGTGTATCATGGAGTTCACCTGATCCACGACTTTTACTAGATTGTGGTATAGGGAGCACACGGCCCACTCTACAGGTGTAATGCAGCAGAAATTTAAAAGTAATTTTTAAAGCAAAACAATGTTTATTCTATGAACTCAGTTAACCTTTTTAAAACATACAGTGAACATCTTAGCAACCGTCAATTCAAATACACCCCCCAAAGAATACAACATTCCAAGTAATCCTTAAACTTTCCTTTTTTAAAATAAATTTAGAGTACCCAATTATTTTTTTCCAATTAAGGGGCAATGTAGCGTGGCCAATCCACCTAACGTGCACATCTTTGGGTTGTGGGGGTGAAACCCACGCAGACATGGGGAGAATGTGGAAACTCCACATGGACAGTGACCCAGGGCTGGGATTCGAACCCGGGTCCTCAGCGCATCCACTGTGCCACATGCCGCCCTGGACTTTCCTTTTAACATCCATAAAACAATAATCCTCTTTACAGAAGCACATCAGAAGCACAATTCTCTACTGAGAGCAGTTATCACTCTGAATTCACCAAATGATCTAGAGATAGTCTTTTGATGGCAGAGAGGTCGAAATTACACCTTCTTTGGCTGGCTTCAGCTCCAACACTAAAACAAAATAAAAAAACACAGACACACCCAAGCTTTTCCTCAAAGCGAAACTAAAAAGCAGAGCCAAAGCTCAGCTCCACCCACACTCTGCCATCACTGCAGCCACTTGAGCAGACAAACATTTCTTAAAGTGACATTCCCATGACAATATGAAGCTTTACCTTTTCATTTTAATAACTCTCTTGTTCATATTTGTAAGTCTGCTCCCGTGCTTAAGATAAACGAAATATGAAGAACAAGCTTTCGGCTCCACCGTTGGGTCCATCGCTATTGATATTCATGGCTTGGCCGAGTGGGAGAGCTACAGTGTATGTCGGAACCTGCACTGTGTTGGAAGAGTAGAGTTTTGTTTGGGCTGGGAGTGTGACGTTCTGAGATCAGCTGAGAGAGCCCATTCAGCCAGAGCAGCTCTCAATGCTTAATGGCAGCAGACCCATCCAGGGCAAACAGGGCAAGTTGAGAAGCGTGATTTGGACACACCAATGGAATGATCAGGGCCGGAATTCTCCAGCTGTTGAGATTCTACGCTCCCGCCGCAGCGCACCCCACCCACGAGTTTCCCAGCACCGTGGGGTGGCTTCAATGGGAAATCCCATTGACAAGCAGCGAGAGTAGAGAATCCCGCCACCAGCGATCGGCGCGGCCGAGAAACACGCGACTGGGAGACCGGAGAATCCAGCCACAGAGATGAGAAAACCACAAAATGCAATTTCAGCCCTTCTTTCAGGCAGGCAGTATTGAAAAGGTCACTGGATTGATTGCCAGGTCAATAAGAAGAGAGGTCGCTAAATGCCTCTCTAATTCACCAGCTTGTACCTCGTTTAGTGCCTCAACTGTACATCGCATTTTTAATGCTAAATAACATGTAACAATAACATTGCCAACTCGCATACTCTGAACTGAATCTAAGATCATCTCCAGTCCATCACCTGAACCCATGTATATCACAGGCAACCTTCCATCTGAATCCTGTGTATTTATAGAAATAGTTGCCACTAGCTGCCCTGATCCGTCCTACCCATCCATGACATGCTGCTTCCTCTGCTTCGCATGTCTGAGCTGATTCCCCAGGTCAAATGAACATTATGATTTACATTGAAAACCTAGTTTCTTTTTTTTTTAATTTAGAGTACCCAATTACTTTTTTGCCAATTAAGGGGCAATTTAGTGTGGCCAATCCACCTCACCAGCACATCTTTGGCTTGTGGGGGTGAAACCCACGCAGACGCGAGGAGAATGTGCAAACTCCACACGGACGGTGACCCAGGGCCGGGATTTGACCCCAGGTCCTCAGCACCGTAGGCAGCAATGCTAACCACTGTGCCACGTGCTGCCCCTTGAAAACCTAGTTAAACTCACCTGAGGAAGGAGCAGTGCTCCAAAAGCTAGTGATTCCAAATAAACCTGTTCGACTTTTAACCTGGTGTTGTAAGACTTCTTACTGTGCCCACCCCAGTCCAACGCCGGCATCTCCACATCATAGTTAAAGTAAAGTCACCTTAATCCCAGATGACCATGGGCTGCTTTCCCCTTTGAGAGAGAGAGCTGACTGGTGGTGATTCGACCTGAGGATCACCACACCTCAGGTGAGGGGCAAGGTCGGGCCTTCATGAATAACCTCAGCCTATACGGGAATTGAACCCACGCTGCTGGCCTCGCTCTGCATCACAAACCAGCTGGCTAGCCAACTGAGCTAAACCGGCCCCAAAACTTAATTTCTAAACCTAATTAGGTAGGGCATGAAGGATCAGTCAAGTCCTTCGCTCCATGCGCATACTGCACTTGACAAAATGCAGGACAACCCTTTGAATTCAAACAGTCACAACAGATTATTGCCAGAGAGGTAGTTCCATCGCGAGATTTGGATCATAAATATAAGAGCTGATTTTAAATTGCACAATTGGTGGTGTCCTAAGTCAGTCACCTCGTATATAAGTGAAGATGATTTTTTCTCGAGAAAAGAGAAGTAGCTCTACCAGAGCTCTGGAACGAAGGAGGTTGAGGGGCGACCTGATAGAGGTATACAAAATTATGAGGGGCATAGACAGAGTGGATAGTCAGAGGCTTTTCCCCAGGGTAGAGGGGTCAATTACTAGGGGGCATAGGTTTAAGGTGAGAGGGGCAAAGTTTAGAGTAGATGTACGAGGCAAGTTTTTTACGCAGAGGGTAGTGGGTGCCTGGAACTCACTACCGGAGGAGGTAGTGGAGGCAGGGACGATAGGGACATTTAAGGGGCATCTTGACAAATATATGAATAGGATGGGAATAGAAGGATACGGACCCAGGAAGTGTAGAAGATTGTAGTTTAGTCGGGCAGTATGGTCGGCACGGGCTTGGAGGGCCGAAGGGCCTGTTCCTGTGCTGTACATTTCTTTGTTCTTTGTTCTTTGTTCAGAGAGCTTTAAAATTCTGAAGGGGTTTGATTGGCCAGACATAGTTCTGGGCCTTGATTCTCCGTTGCCCGACGCCGATATCGTAATCGGTGATCGGGTGGAGAATCCCCTCTGACACCGGTTTTTAAATCTCCGCCCACTCAAAACCAGCGTCATCGCGTCCCGCGCCGCACAGCATTGGCACATCATCAGAAGGCCCTCCCCGACGCTCCGCCCCCAGTGGACCAAGTTCCCAACCGTGAAGTTGACCATAGAATTACCATAGAATTTACAGTGCAGAAGGAGGCCATTCAGCCCATCGAGTCTGCACCGGCTCTTGGAAAGAGCACCCTACCCAAGGTCAACACCTCCACCCTATCCCCATGACCCAGTAACCCCACCTAACACTAAGGGCAATTTTGGACACTAAGGGCAATTTATCATGGCCAATCCACCTAACCTGCACATCTTTGGACTGTGGGAGGAAACCGGAGCACCCGGACGAAACCCACGCACACACGGGGAGGATGTGCAGACTCCGCACAGACAGTGACCCAAGCCGGAATCGAACCTGGGGCCCTGGAGCTGTGAAGCAACTGTGCTATCCACAATGCTACCGTGCTGCCCCACGTGTGGCCTGAGCAGTCAGGAACCCGGCGTGGTGGCCGTGGCCTGTGCCGGCCGGGAGCCGTGCTGCTGGCCAGGAGGGGCTTCCGCGAGGGCTGGAGGGGACTGGTGGGGGTGGCCAGGGTTTGTCCTATGGGAGCTGTATTTGGCTGGTTGGGTCCGCGCATGGCCGGCGCCATGTTGTACAGCACAACCGCTGCAGGTCGCCGCCTTCCACATGCACGGCCATAGACGCGGCCATTCTCTGGCCGTTTTTGGCACAGGAGCCGAGAGTTTTACCCGGCTAGTGCCTCACCGGTCCTGGAATCGGCCTCATCAGTCCCAGTGAGGGTTCAGCGCCGATTTTGGCATCGTAAAACGCCACAGTTCCTACAGCGGCGTCGACACTTAGTCACAGGATCGGAGAATCCAGCCCGAAATATTTTCCCTGTGGGGAGATCAAACCTGTAGAATGTGTATCCATTCACAGGTTGTTATGTGAATGTGCGTCGCTAGTGATAGGCGATGTGGGGGAGGGTGCCGGAAGTTACTCCCATGTGGCTACAGACGTGACAGGTCAGAACAGGCGAGCACCTTTTGTTTTAAACTGTTAAATTTATTGCTCTGTTCATTCTTGCGCAACCACACAATAATACAAAACCAAAGAGTGATAAATATGATCGTCATTAATAAATCCAATAATAGATTCAAGAGAAACTTCTTGACTCAGGAAGTGGTGAGAAGGTGAAACCCTTTATCAGGTGGAGTAGTTGAGGTGAAGAGCACAGATCCATTTAAGGGGGAGTCAGATAAATGCATGAGGGAGAGAGGAATAGAAGGATATGCTGTTCAGAAAATTGGGCTCAATTGAACTAAATGGGAACAAAGTCCCATTGTGAGCGTGTTTAGCCGTGTGTTTCCCGGCTCTCGCAGCTCCAAGAAACACATGGTTGTTCAAAGCGACTCGTATTGTATAAGGGGCCTCAGCGGGAAAAGTACGGCCGAGGCCGCACATAACCCCATTTTGTGAACTGGAGAGCTCCGCTCGCCGGAACTTCCTGGTGTAGCGAGAGATCAGGACCCCATTTTTAAATGGCATCCTAATCTCCGAGGCGCCCGAAGCAGCCTTGAACCCCCCCCCCCAGCCCAAAGCACTTTGTTAGGGGGTCCCCGGGGACCCCAGCCCCAGCCCCCCCCCCCTCCGAGAGGGCACCACCAGCCCGATCGCACAAACGTAAAAAATGCCAGCTTAGCAGTGCCAACCTGGCACCACCCATACCAGCTGCCAATGCCACCTGGGCAGTGCCAGGCTGTCACCCAGGGTACCCAGGGCACCACCCTGCCCGATGGGCATGCAGCTGGCTACTCCGATCCCCAGGGAGACGTCCACATGTGGCATTCTGTCTAATCCACATTTGTGGAGACCAGTGCTGAATGGTGCTCATCCGAGGTCTCCAAGGCAAAGGAGATGAATCCCAAAGCCTCAGGTATATCGGGAATCTGCACATTACACCGATACTAGTTGTCTCGGTCTAATATGCAGATTTGTCAAAACGTGATCCCGAGAGGTGTTGCGAGCCGGGTAGATCCCGGGGGCGGGCTCTCCCAACTTTTATCGGCCACGCTACGCCACGGCGAGCTGCTTTTCAGGCGCAGCGTGGCCACTGGACCGCACCTGAAGCAGGATGGAAGAGTGAGAGGCGGTGGCATAGTGGTATTGTCACTGAACTAGTAAACCAGAGACCCAGAGTAATGCTATGGGGACCCAGGTTCAAATCCCACCACTGCATTTGGTGAAATTTGAATTCAATAAAAATCTAGAATTAAGAGTCTAATAATAACCATGAAACCATTGTCGATTGTCGTAAAAACCCATCTGGTTCAGTAATGTCCTTTAGGGAAGGAAATCTGCCGTCCTCACCTGGTCTGGCCTACATGTGACTCCAGACCCACAGTCTCTTAACAGCCCCTCAAGGGCAATTAGGGATGAGCAATAAATGCTGGCACAGCCTGCGATGGCCACGTCCCATGAACAAATTTTAAAAAGTCGGCTCAGGATTGAACGTCCTGCTTCCTTGCTGTTAATTCGATATAGCCCTGCCTGGCCTCGATGGGAAGGAAAAATCAGGCCAGTGACTTGTTCTAACATTACTGCCGAAAGTTCAAATCCATCCGATAAATACTGTAAAGTACTGTGACATTTGCACAATCTGGTGCTGAGGTGATTGACACTGATGCAGCTGAAACAATTAAGCTGGAAAGGGTCCCGCTGCTTTATTCCTGCAAATGCACTCCTGTCAGTGTTGTGGCTTCAACAGGGGAGAAGACAAGGGAAGAGGAGACGCTGGCATTTCAGTTGTCATATCCAGCTGCCAGTTTGGACTGGCATGCGTGCTCCTCAAGTTGTTACCACCCGCGGGATGGGTCTCAGTGATGACGGAAGTGGTTTGGAAACAACCCAATCTGCCTGATTCCAAATGAAATAGGTTTCAATTAGCCCTATGCAAAGAATCTGGCAGGATCTCATGTTAGGCTTGATGGCTCAGAGAGTGAATTAGGTTAGAGTACTACATTGGATTTGATGGACGGTGAACATCACTTCCCCACAAGCACCATCATATTTATCACCCTTAGGTTTGAGCTCCCCAGTTTATACAGTGAACGTATGCATAATTCCCTAATTATTCCATAATTAATGTCTAGTGCGTGCATCTTTGAATCTCCAATGTCATTTTAAATCTCCAGCAGGACAATAGAAATATGTAGCATTCTGCAAATCTAATCAGTTACACCATAGAATTTACAATCATTGTGCCGAGAGAAAGTTACTGACCGCAACCACAATGCAAGAGGAAGGGCGGCCCGGTGGCGCAGTGGTTAGCACTGCTGCCTCACGGTGCCGAGGGCCCGGGTTCGATCCCGGCCCCGGGTCACTGCCCGTGTGGAGTTTGCACATTCTCCCCGTGTCTGCGTGGGTATCACCCCCACAACGCAAAAAGGTGTGCAGGGTAGGTGGATTGGCCACGCTAAATTGCCCTTTAATTGAAAAAATAACAATCGGGTACTCTAAATTTTTAAAAAAAATTTAAGTAGTGATCTTGATTGTCGGCAAAACCCCGTCAGTTTCAATAATGTCCTTTGGGGAAGGCATGGGGGCACAGTGATTAGCCCTGCTGTCTCACAGGGACCCAGGTTCAATTCCGGCCTTGGGTGACTGTCTGTGTGGAGTTTGCACATAGTCCCTGTGCTGGATTCTCCGATTCTGGGGCTATGTCCCCACGCAGGCATGGGAACGGTGGCATTTTACGCCAGATTCCCCGTTTTGCTGGGGGCTAGCATGCCGGCAGCATAGGGCACCCGGCTCGCGCTGATACGCCCCGGAGAATTGCCGGGCCCATGGCCGCGCAGGCACACGGCGGCGGCTTGCAGCAGCCGCACCGCGCTTCATGGCGGACGCAGCCCGGGGACCCGGCCCACAAAATAGTGCCCTACCTTTGGCTGCCTCGCATGCCCCGGACCACCTCCCTACAGTGCCCCCAGCCCCAAATAATGTCCCCCCCTGCCCGCGGATTGGCCCTCCACCAACTGTGGCGGCACTGGACCGAGTCTGCAGCCGCCACGCTGAGTTCCCGACGGATGAGACCATGAGAGACCCACGTCGTAGGGAATCGGCCGGTCGGGAGCGGAGCATGGGGGGGGCGGGCCTCAGGCAATATCCTGAGGCCATCGATGCGGCGCACACCTGAGTATGCCGCTTTGGATTGGGGGGGGTGGGGGGGGAGCATCGCGAAAGTGGCACCGCCCCCGATTTTGTCATAAACGTGGATTCTCTGGCCGATTGCCGAACACAATTTTGGCATTGCCGACCGGAGAATCCCGCCCCCTGTGTCTGCGTTAAATTGGATTGGATTGGATTTGTTTATTGTCACGTGTACCGAGGTACAATGAAAAGTATTTTCCTGCGTGCAGCTCAAAGAGATCATTTAGTATATGAAAAGAAAATATGTAAAAGGACAACACAAGGCACACAATATGAATACATAGACACCAGCATCGGGTGAAGCATACAGGGGTGTAGTATTAATCAGATCAGTCCATAAAAGGGTCATTTAAGAGTCTGGTAATAGTGGGGAAGAAGCTGTTTTTGAGTCTGTTTGTGCGTGTTCTCAGACTTTTGTATCTCCTGCCCAATGGAAGAAGTTAGAAGAGTGAGTAAGCCGGGTGGGAGGGGTCGTTGATTATGCTGCCCGCTTTCCCCAGGCAGCGGGAGGTGTAGACCAAGTCAATGGATGGGAGGCAGGTTCGTATGATGACCTGGGCTGTGTTCACGACTCTCTGAAGTTTCTTGCGGTCTTGGGCCGAGCAGTTACCATACCAGGCTGTGATGCAGCATGATGGGATGCTTTCCATGGTGCGCCTGTAAAAGTTGGTAAGAGTCAGTGTGGACATGCCGAATTTCCGAGCGTGGATTTCCTCCGGGTGCTCCGGAGTGTCCTCCCACAGTCCCAAGATGTGCAGGTTAGGTGGAAGCATTTGCTACAATCCTCAGCCAGAACGTCCGAGTGGGTGATCCATCTCGGTCTCCTCTGGAGTTCCCCAGCATCACAGATGTCAGTCTTCAGCCAACTTGATTCACTCCACGTGATATCAAGAAACAGCTGAAGGCACTAGATACTGGAAAGACTAGGGGCATTGATAATATTCCGGCAATAGTACTAAAGACTTGGGCTCAAGGACTTGCTGCGCCCCGAGCCAAGCTGCTCCAGTACAGCTACAGCACCGGCATTTACTTGACAACGTGTAAAATTGCCCAGATGTGTCCTGTACACAAGAAACAGGACAAATCCAACCCAGCCAATCGCTACCCTATCAGTCTACTCTCCATCATCAGTTAAGTGATGGAAGGGGTCAACAACAGTGCTATCAAGCAGCTCTTACTTCACAATAACCAGCTCACTGACGCTCCGTTTGGTTTCCACCAGGGTCACCCAGCTCCTGACGTCATGACAGCCTTGGTTCAAACATGGACAACAGAGTTGAACTCCAGAGGTGAGGTGAAAGCGACTGAGATAAAGACCCAGAGCACTGAGGCAGATCTTTCAACCAGCCTGTCTTCGACCTCTTTCTGGGGGCAGCGGGCCCAACTACAGTTAACACTTACCCCCAAGAATAAAAATCCGAACGTTCGAGCACGTTCTCATGAGTCGGGTCTGCGGAGTCCGGAACATTCCTGACTCTGCACTCTTCAAGTATTCAGCCCTTTGTTTTCAATGAAATTAGTTTAGGGGTAAAAGTTGTCCAAGCCACTGAGAGAAATATCGTGTTCATCATCGAAAAGTGCCATGGGACCGTTTACACCCATTTGAACTGGCAAACAGGACCTCTGTGTAATATCTCATCCGGTAGGTAAAATTCTCTGACAGTGCTGCACACCATTTGTACTACATTGAAGTGTCAGATTGGAGTGGATTATCAGGCTATTTGGAGTGAACCATCAATCCAGTCAAAGTAAAGTCGCTATCGTCCCAGATGACCATAGGGTGCTTTTCCTCTTTAAGGGGGAGAGATGACTGGTGGTGATTTAACCTGAGGATCATCACACCTCAGGCGAGGGGCAAGCTTGAGAAGGCTTCATTCTTTTTTTATAAATTTAGAGTACCCAATTTTTTTCCAATTAAGGAGCAATTTAGCGTGGCCAAACCACCTACCCTGCACATCTTTGGGTTGTGGGGGCGAAACCCACGCAAACACGGGGAGGATGTGCAAACTCCACACGAACAGTGACCCAGAGCCGGGATCGAAACTGGGACCTCGACGCCGTGAGACTGCAGTGCTAACCACTGCACCACAGTGCTGCCCTGGCGATGCCTTCATGAATAACCTGAGCCGGGACAGGGATTTACCCCACGCCGTAGGTGAGTAGTTAAGCAACGGAGACCAGAGTATCTAATGTTTCGATGCCTGGCCTGATACTGCTTGTTCAGGCTCACAGATGAATAACCATCACTTTGGACAAGGAAGCAAAGTGCAACCAGCGAAGGGACACCACCTTCAGGATGGATGGCAAGGGGAGGAAATTGGTTGGAAAGAGAAAACGACAGCCTCAGGGCATCCCAAAGCACTTGGCTGCCAATTAACTACTTTTGAAGTACAGTCACTGTTGCAATGTAGGAAACGCAGCAGCCGATTTTTGCACAGCAAGGCCCCAGAAACAGCGATATGATAACAATCAGATAATCTGTTTCTTATATTGTTGATTAAGGTGTTAATATTGGCCATGAAACTGTGTAATGGGATTTTTCTATCCGCTTGAAGGGGAAAGGCAATGCCTTGGTTTAACGTCTCAGCCAAGAGCTAGCACATCCAACTGCGCAGCACTCCCTCAGCACTGCACTGGGGTGCGGGCCTTGATTTTCCCCCTCGAGTCCCTGCTGTGTGAATTGAGGTCACAACCTTCCGATGCAGAGGTGAGAGAGCCACAGCTGACACTTGAGAACAATAAGACTTAAATTTATGTTGCGGTTATATGGCCGCAGGCCACCCCAGAGTGCTTTACAGCCAAGTGTATTTTATGTCGTAATGTAAAAAAAAGAGGGAAGATAAAGACTTTCACAAATTGGAAAATTTGCTGTGAGTGCTTTTGCAGACTTTGAGAATTTTAGTCCAAGGTGCGTTCAGTATAAAGACTGAAATGTCATTGTAAATGATCTCACTCTTCTGGAAAACCTTTCAATATTTGTTGGAGATTTGGGGCGGGATTCTCCGCAATCGGCGCGATGTCCGTCGACCGGCGCCAAAAACGGCGCAAATCAGTCCGGCATCGCGCCGCCCCAAAGGTGCGGAATTCTCCGCATCTTGAGGGGCCGAGCCCTCACCTTGAGGGGCTAGGCCCGCGCCGGAGTGATTTCCGCCACGCCGGCTGGCGGGAAAGGCCTTTGACGCCATGCCAGCTGGCGCGGAAATGACTTTGCCGTGCGACACATGCGCGGGAGCGTCAGCGGCCGCTCACGGCATCCCCGTGCATGCGCAGTGGAGGGGGTCTCTTCCGCCTCCGCCATAGTGAAGACCATGGCGAAGGTGGAAGGAAAAGAGTGCCCCCACGGCACAGGCCCGCGGATCGGTGGGCCCCGATCGCGGGCCAGACCACCGTGGGGGCACCCCCCGGGGCCAGATCGCCCCGCGCCCCCCCCCCAGGACCCCGGAGCCCGCCCGCGCCGCCTTGTCCCGCCGTTCGAAAGGTGGTTCAATCCACGCCGGCTGGCGTGGGTTGACAGTGGCAGGACTTCGGCCCATCGCGGACCGGAGAATCGCCAGGAGTGGGCCCGCCGACCGGCGCGGCACGATTCCCACCCCCGCCGAATCTCTGGTGGCGGAGAATCCGGGGCACGGCGGGGGAGGGATTCACGCCAGCCCCCGGCGATTCTCCGACCCTGTGGGGGGTCGGAGAATCGCGCCCCTGGTCTTTATTTTAGAGTGGTAAAAATTTTAATCCATATCAAAGTATTTCTTGTGGCCTATGAGCTAAACCAATTATCCAAATGAGTGCACAATCGAATACGGTGGGCAGGAAGGGTTCTTTCAGCTTAATGGAACTCTCTAAAATCGGGTCTACAACTCTGTAGAAGGTGGTCCTACAATCAGAGGGGAGATATGGCATTGAGAAATATTGATTCCTTTGCCAGATTTTCAATAATTTTATCGCTCATCTCTTGACTTTTAAATGGAAGTGCTGCATTGCAACTATGGAGGCTATGCAACGCGGTTATTTTAATTTAAAAAAGAATTGATTGTGACCTATGGCAGTCTCTCACACACTGGATAAGGCATTCACTTCATAACTCTGACCTTGTTTAGTTTGGGATATCGAATTGGGTTGGATCTATTGATTTGAAAATGAATCCGCTCCTCCTAGCGCTTGCTGAATCTGCCGCCAACACACACTGCTAACCACTCGCTCTGCAAAAAATGATTTGTCCTAACATTGCCTTGGTTCTTTTTGTAATTCACATTAAATTGGTTTCCTCGGGTTCTCAACCCTTCCCCCATTGGGATCAATTTCTCTCTATATACTCTTTATAGACACCCCCATGATTTCCACTGCCTCAATCAAATCCCCTCTCAACCTTTCCTCCAAAGATAATGTTAACCCCAGCTTCTCCAATCGATTTATGTCATTGAAATTCCTCGTCCCTGGGACCATCCTTGTAGTTATTTTCCTTCACCCGCTCTGAGGTCTTCACATCGTTCTGAAAGTGCAGTTCCCAGAATTGGTGGCAATATGCTCAAGTTGAGACCAAACCAGAGTTTCATGACGGTTCATCATACCTTCCTTGATATCTAATGGCACTCTGTTGTGTTTTCGGGTCCTGGCTGGAAACCGCCCCCCCCCCGAGGCTGCACTTAGCATCATTTCCAACACTGACGTGCTCCGGCGAGCTCCGCTCCTCAAACTCCCCCCCCCCCCCCCCCACGTCCCAACTCACCTATAACGAGGTCCTTCAGCCTCCCACGCACCCCACTTCATACAGGCAGAGCACCCCCGGGTCCGATCCCCAGAGTAGGCAAATGCCACCTATGCACCAAGGCATTGCCAGTCTGGCACCCTGGTAGCGCCAGGCTTGAATCCTGGTGGCACTTCCAGGGTGCCAGGCTGGCAGTGCTATGTTGCCTGGGTAGCATCAGCAGTGGCAGGGTGCCACCCAGCCCAGATACCAGTCCCCGTTCGTCTGGGAGACCCCCCCCCCGCCTCCCAAGTGCCATTTCACCTGGTCCCCGTTTGTGAGGACAAGTGCAAAATGGGGCCCGGCTGGGGTCTCCCAGGCGAGGCCGGCAGATCCCGTGAGCCGGTTTGTTCTGGCGTCGGCAGAGTTTTAAAAAAAATCTTTTTATTCTTCTCATTTTCCAAATTTTCATCAATACACAACCAAAGAAAAACAAACAAAAACAAAAACAATCTCCCACACATGAAACGCATGCCGCTCAATATACAGCCCAAAATATCCACCCGTACATTCCAGGTAGAAAAACACAAATTTACAATCAATCTGTAAACAGTGTAACCAAAGACGACAATACCGCCAATGCCCCCTTGCCCCCCCCCACCCCCCCCAATGTTCAAAGGCAACCAATTCTTGGAAGTGCATAATAAACATCCCCCATGAATTGGGAAGCACTTCCTTCATCCTCTTCAGCTGAGACTTCACTTTCCCCAGTGTCAAAGAAATTCAAGTAGATCCTCTTCCCCCAAGCCGTGTCACAGGGTGGAGAAGCTGACCTCCACCCCAACAGGACCCGCCTCCGGGCAATCAATGAGGCAAAGGCTAAAACATCTGCCCCTGCACCCGCCTGCCAGCCGAGCCAGTCCGACCCCCGGAAATGGTTTCTAGGGGCCCTGGTTCCAAGTTCACGAGCACAACCCCAAGATGACCCTGAAAACCTCCCTCCAATAAACCCCTCACGTTCCACGTAACTGACCTTTTTTTGTTTTTGTTTTTATAAGTTTAGAGTACCCAATTCATTTTTTCCAATTAAGGGGCAATTTTGCGTGGCCAATCCACCTAGCTTGCACATCTTTGGGTTGTGGGGGTGAAACCCACGCAAACACAGGGAGAATGTGCAAACTCCACACGGAAAGTGACCCTGAGCCAGGATCGAACCTGGGACCTCAGCGCCGTGAGGCCGCAGTGCTAACCCACTGCGCCACCTGTGCTGCCCTCAAGTAACTATCCTAGGAGGTCTCTCACCCCAGCAGCCCCTCCCCTCCTATCCACCATCCTTATAACTGCAGGCCGTGCCCACTGGGCTTGGCCCGGGGCCGTCCATTGTTACCATCAAGACCCCCCCCCCTCCCTCCCAGAATCCTCCCATCCACTTCCTCTCGAAAACACCTCACCCAGTATCGGTCCCCTCTCCCAATTTTTCACACCTCCTAGGCTCGCCATCGGCAGAGTTAAGTGAGTTTAAAAGTTCTTGGCCGGGATTCTCGCAAAATACGACTAAGTATTGATGCCAGCGTAAACACCGGAATGTTTCACGCCGGCGTCAACGGACCTCTTGGCCCAGCGATTCTGTGCACGGCGCTGGAGTGCTCCGCGCTGCTCCAGCTGCTGTATGCGCCCCTGCACTGCTCCCCGCGGGTCCGCGCATGTGCGCCGCAGTTGGCCGCGGGTTCGTGAATGCGCGCGGCGGACATTTTCGCGCCGGCCCCCACCCAACATGGCGGTGCCACGCAGCGGGCCAGCTGGAGAAGATAGGCCCCCCCGGATCACGCCCGCCCACCGATCGGTAGCCCCGATCGCGGGCCTGTCCATCGTGGAGGCCCCTCCTGGAGTCTGATCCCCCCCAGCCCCCCCACCAGGATGGCCAGCGCAGCCGCGGGTCCAAGCTCCCGCCGGGTGGAACCATACAGGAATGACGGCGGTCGATCGCGGAGAATCTCCGCGGGGGCCTCTTTCAGCGGCTCCGACCAGAGCCGCGTCAACTGCGCGCGTGCGGCTGCCAGCGATTCTCCGGTCGGGGGAGAATCGAGTCCCGGCGCCGCGGGTCTGAGACCCCATTCTCCGCCCCCGCACTGAGCGCAGTTTTGTGCCATTGAGGGCGGGGTCCAGATCGCGAAGTCTCGTTAGGTCTCGCAAGGGGTAACGACTGTCAGGGATCCTGGAAGAGACCTCTCCCGGAATCTATCGGCCGCGTCCCGTCCCGTCCTGATTCCGGCGGTATGTAGCCGGTAAATTGTACCCATAGCTTCTAAGCAATATCTTAAAGGAGGAGAAATAGATAGCAAGCAAGAGAGGTTTAGGGTGGGAATTCCAGAGTTTGAGTCCCAGGGAACACAAGGCACAGTCCCAATGGTGAAGCGATTGCAATGAAACGCTGAAAGTCCAGAATTAGATGAACCGGTATGAGATAGAAGCTTGTGGGGGAATGCACACACTCTAGAGAGCTAATGTTTAGTTCAGTCAATTTGTCCCCAAAATACTTGGAGTGACTTGAGAGTCGACAGTACTCCTTGAGTTCCATCACTCAGCTCTTCTTCTTCTGATGAATTAATTTAAGTTGGTTATAATCAGAAGCTACCATCCAATAAAACGGAAACAAATAAGCAAACACCACATTGCTTCTTTGAAGGGATTCGCAACATTGCAAACAAATTAACACAGATGGAACCCGCGATGTCCTTAGAACAAAGGGATTCTTCTTTGAAAGGGATATACAGTTTCCTTTGTTTACCTCATTTCATTTCTGCCTCTGTGCTATTGTACAGTTGCGAATCATATTAAATATTGGAAATTCTTTCAGCAGATATTTTTATTTCTTTTTATTGTTAAATGGTTCCGCCAGTGAAAAAAAGAGGTAAATATCACAGTTGGATAGAAAACTACTTGTGTGCAGAGAGTTTTAAAATCTCTACTTCCCATAAAACGAAGACCTCCTGGTGATCAAACAGTTCTAAAATGTTGCATGTAATTATTTCTGATGGATACTTATCGTTAGCTCAATTAATCACGTTTTTATCCCCGCAACATGCCAGTACTTCAGAGAGACTGGAGCCTGAGTCACAAGCTTGACTGACATTCTGACTCAGATAGACTCTCAGGAAGTGTTGGGGGGCGGGTCCAATTCTCGGCTAGAATTCACTGAACGTTTGCCTTCTCGGCCTCAGGTTTAAGGAATGAGTAGATCAAACTGGCCTTGTCAAATAAAACTAATTGCTGACATCCTGGGGGGCGGTTACCATTGACCAGCAACTGAACCACACCAGCCATATATATATACTGTACCTACAAGAGTAGGTCAGAGGCTGGGAATTCTGCAGTGAGTAACTCACCTCCTGACTCCACAAAGCCTGTCCACCATCTACAAAACGCAAGTCAGGTGTGTGATGGAATACGCTCCACTTGCCTGGGTACCATTCTAAATATACTCAAGAAACTTGACACCAACCAGGACAAAGTAGCTCTCTTGGTTGGCACCACTTACACCACAATAAACAGTCACTTACTCCACCACCGGCATGCAGTGGCAGCCGCAGGTACGATCTACAAGACGCAGTGCTGCAATTCACCAAGGCCCCTTCGACAGCACCTTCCAAACCCACGACCCTTGCTCAGAAGGACAAGAACAGCAAATGCATGGGGAAACCACCGCTCCTCTCCAAGCTACCCACCATCCTGACTTGGAACTATATCACTGCTCCTTCACTATCACTGGGTCCAAACCTTGGAACTCTCTCCTCAACAGCACTGTGCGTGTTCCTACGCCACATGCACTCCAACGGTTCAAGAAGATGACTCGCCACCACCTTCACAAGGGCAATTAAGGACGGGCAATAAATGCCGACCAAGCCAGCAATGCTCACACGTGCAAAAGATTTAATAAAACATTTAATTTTTTTTAAAAATAATAATTTTTATTACAGTTTTCACAAAATATCAACAACAAAATGTAAAAGGAACCCAATAGAATTAAATGCAAAACAAAACAACCCCGTGCCCCCCTCCCCCTATACATAAATAATGAATTAACACCCCCAATTAACACATAGCAAACATAGCGAATATATACACTCCCTCAGATCCCCCAGTATAGACAAACAAAAGTAAAATAGAACCCCCCCCCCCGGGTTGCCGCTGCTGCTGACCATTGTCTACCGTTGGGCCAGGAAGTCCAAGAACGGTTGCCACCGCCTGGAAAACCCTTGCATCGATCCCCTTAAGACACATTTCACCCTCTCCAATTTAATAAATCCCGCCATATCGTTGATATGATCGCTTGGGGGCCTCGCATCCTTCCACTGAAGAAGAATCCTTCGCCGGGCTACCAGGGACGCAAATGCCAGAATACCGACCTCTTTCGCCTCCTGCACTCCCGGCTCCCCTGCAACACCAAATATTGCGAGCCCCCAGCCCGGTTTGACCCTGGATCCTACCACCCTCGACACCGTCCTTGCTACGCCCTTCCAAAATTCCTCCAGCGCTGGGCATGCCCAGAACATATGGGTGTGGTTTGCTGGGCTCCCTGAGCACCTAGCGCACCTGTCCTCACCCCCCAAAAAACGGCTCATCCTTGTCCCGGTCATGTGTACCTTGTGCAGCACCTTAAACTGTATGAGGCTGAGCCTCGCGCACGAAGAGGAAGAGTTCACCCTCCCAAGGGCATCTGCTCATGTCCCTTCCTCGAATTCCTCCCCCAACTCCTCCTCCCACTTACCTTTCAGCTCCTCCACCAAGGCCTCCTCCTCCTCCTGCATCACCTGGTATGCTGCCGAGATCTTCCCCTCTCCAACCCACACCCCCGAGAGCACCCTGTCCTGTACCGTGCGTGGCAGCAGCAGCGGGAATTCCACCACTTGCCACCTGGCAAACGCCTTAACCTGTAGACACGTAAAGGTGTTCCCCGGGGGAAGCCTGTACTTCTCCTCCAGCTCACCCAGGCTCGCGAACTTCCCATCCACAAACAGGTCCACCAACCTTCTTATCCTGTCCTGTGTCACCCCGAAAACCCTCCATCTATTCTCCCTGGGACAAACCGGTGGTTCCCCCGTATTGGGGTCCACACCGAGGCCCCCACTTCCCCCCGTGCCACCTCCATTGCCCCCAGATTTTGAGGGTAGCCGCCACCACCGGGCTCGTCGTATACCTCATTGGAGGGAGCGGCAGCGGCGCCGTTGCCAGCGCCTCCAGACTTGCACCCTCACAAGACGCCGTCTCCAGCCTCTTCCATGCAGCCCCCTCCCCCTCCATCACCCACTTGTGCACCATCGTCGCATTGGCGGCCCAGTAGTACCCACAGAGGTTGGGCAGTGCCAGCCCCCCCCCCCCCCCCCATCCCTACTACGCTCCAGGAACACCCTTCGCACCCTCGGAGTCTCTCGCGCCCACACAAACCCCGTTATGCTCCTGTTGACCCGCCTAAAGAAGGCCTTCGGGATAAGAATGGGGAGGCACAGGAACAGGAACAAAAACCTCGGGAGCACCGTCATCTTGACTGTCTGCACCCTACCCGCCAGGGGCAGCGGCAACGCGTCCCACCTCTTAAACTCCTCCTCCATTTGCTCCACCAGCCTCGTGAAATTAAGTCTATGCAGGGCCCCCCAGCTCCTGGCCAACTGGACCCCAAATACCTGAAGCTCCTCTCCGGCCTTTTTAGTGGGAGCTCGCCAATCTCCCTCTCTTGGTCCCCTGGGTGAACCACGAACAACTCGCTCTTCCCCATGTTGAGCTTGTACCCGAGAAATCCCCGAACTCCCTGAGGATCCTCATTACCACCGGCATTCCCCCCACCGGGTCCGCCACATATAGTAGCAAGTCGTCCGCATATAGCGAGACCCTATGCTCCTCCCCACCCCGCACCAACCCCCTCCAGTTCCTCGACTCCTTCAGTGCCATAGCCAGGTGTTCAATCACCAGTGCGAAGAGCAGGGGGCACAGGGGACACCCCTTCCTCGTCCCTCGATGCAACCGAAAGTATTCAGCTCTCCTCTTGTTCGTGGCCACACTCTCCATCGGGACCTCATACAACAGCCTAACCCACCTGATGAACCCCTCCCCAAACCCGAATCTCTTCAGCACCTCCCACAAGTACCCCCACTCTACCCTATCGAAGGCTTTCTCAGCATCCATCGCCACCACTATCTCCGCCTCCCCCTCCCTCGCCGGCATCATAATAACGTTCAGGAGTCTCCGCACATTCGCTTTCAACTGCCTCCCCTTCACGAACCCCGTCTGGTCTTCGTGGATAACCTGCGGCACCCAATCCTCAATTCTCGTGGCTAAGACCTTGGCCAGCACCTTGGCATCTACATTTAACAATGAAATCGGCCTGTAAGACCCACACTTCAGGGGATCCTTGCCCCGCTTCAGGATCAAGGAGATCAGTGCCCGGGACATCATCGGGGGCAAAGCCCCCCCCCTCCCTTGCCTCATTGAAGGTCCTAACCAGCAACGGGCCCAACAGGTCCACATATTTTTTGTAGAATTCGACTGAGAAACCGTCCGGCCCCGGTGCCTTCCCCGCCTGCATGCTCCCTATCCCTTTGGCCAGCTCCTCCAGCCCAATCGGGGCCCCTAATCCCGCCACCAGTCCCTCCTCCACCTTCGGGAACCTCAATTGGTCCAGAAAGCGGCCCATCCCTCCCTCCTCCAGTGGGGGCTCGGACCGATACAGTTCCTCATAAAAGTCCCTGAAGACCCCATTGATGCCAACCCCACTCCGCACCACACTCCCTCCCCTATCCTTAACTCCCCCAATCTCCCTATCTGCGTCCCGCTTCCGAAGCTGATGCGCCAGCATCCGGCTTGCCTTTTCCCCATATTCATAAACCACCCCCTGGGCCTTCCTCCACTGCGCCTCCACCTTCCTGGTGGTCACCAGGTCGAATTCGGCCTGGAGGCTACACCTCTCCCTCAACAGTCCCTCCTCCTGCACCTCCGTGTACCTCCTGTCTACCCTCACCATCTCCCCCACCAGCCTCTCCCTCTCCCTCTGCTCTATCTTCTCCTTGTGGGCCCTAATGGAGATCAATCGTGGGCGGGCTCCGGGGTCCTGGGGGGGGGCGCGGGGCAATCTGACCCCGGGGGGTGCCCCCATGGTGGCCTGGCCCGCGATTGGGGCCCACCGATCCGCGGGCGGGCCTATGCCGTGGGGGCACTCTTTCCCTTCCGCCTCCGCTACGGCCTCCACCATGGCGGAGGCGGAAGAGACTCTCCCCACTGCGCATGCACAGGAAACTGACAGCGGCCGCTGACGCTCCCGCGCATGCGCCGGGAAACTGTCAGCGGCCGCTGACGCTCCCGCTCATGCGCCGCATTTCCGCGCCAGCTGGCGGGGCGACAAACGCCATTTCCGCCAGCTGGCGGGGCGGAAATCCCTCCGGCGTCGGCCTAGCCCCTCAATGTTGGGGCTAGGCCGCCAAAGATGCGGAGCATTCCGCACCTTTGGGCCGGCGCGATGCCCGTCTGATTGGCGCCGTGTTTGGCTCCAGTCGGCGGACATCGCGCCATTGGGGAAGAATTTCGCCCAAGATTTTGGCGTCGTCAAGCAGAGAATCCCGCCCTTAGTCTCTGATTGGGAGAATCACGCCCAAGATTTGCATTTCTCCCTGTACCTTGATAATGAAATTCATAGAAATGCTGAGAGTTTAATGTCCAGTGTGTGATAGCTGAAGTCTCTGCTGTTAAGACCAGTTTAAGCATCTGTCACAATTGTCCTTTCACAATGGCATCAGACATCATTTGCTCAGATGTGAATAATTTCAGTTAACGAACATGCAAGTGCTTGCAGTCAGTGCAATAATATCACAGATGGCAATTACACATGTGCTGTGTCTTGTACAATAAGCATCACCTGAGACATTCAATAACAGAGACCTTTATCATGTAAATATGTTTTGTTCCAATCCCATTGTTAATAATCTCTAAAGCAATGCTTAAGATACAAACAACATCAAACCTGATGTAACAATGCCATGTTTGATTTATCGTGCAAACGCCCTTCTCTGACCAGTGAAAACCTTCAAATGGCGACATCGGCCAAAAACCACAATAAGATGATTTGTCCGTCGTGAAATTAATGTCAGCAACTTTGGCCTGGCCAAGGTTAAGAGGCAGCAGCTGCACAACTTTGTCATCCTGTGCACGGACATGCAAAAAGTTCTGTTGTGGTCAGTTGATAGATCCTGACAAGATAGTCTTTTCACAATCTTACTGAATTTTGTTTCACAAAATAAGAACAATGATTATTGCGTTATGTATATCAGACTTTTGAGGGCAACAGGGTGGCGCAGTGGGTTAGCCCTGTTGCCTCACGGCGCCGAGGTCCTAGGTTCGATCCCGGCTCTGGGTCACTGTCCGTGTGGAGTTTGCACATTCTCCCCGTGTCTGCGTGGGTTTCGCCCCCACAACCCAAAGATGTGCAGGGTCGGTGGATTGGCCACGCTAAATTGCCCCTTAATTGGAAAAAACGAATTGGGTACTCCAAATTTATTTAACAGAAAAAGGACTATTAAAAAAATTTGTGTATGTGAAGGTGACAATCACAATACTGTATTTCCATGTTATTAAAATATTAGGACATCAAAGCCAGCACATCAAAGAACTTGCCCAGCGAGCCAAGAACTTCACACTTCATAAATTTGCATTCTGCTTCTTAAACAATTTTTTCTCATTCGTTTCAAAAGGACAAGATGGGGTCGGGGCTGGGGGGGGCGGGATGGGGAGGGGGGACGATCAAATCATCAAAGCTGTGAGTAGCTGTCAGTATGATTCCGTTTGATTCACCAATGAGACCCTCCCGACAAGTGTCTGAACACCTTGATGGCCAGTTTGGAGTGTGCAACTATCTCTTGGTAACGTGGGATGAGATGGGCTTTTCCTGTTGGCTGAGGAGACCAGCCTGTGAGCGGCAGGCTCTGCCGTAATGCGCCATATCAGATTTTGGTGTTTTCGATGTCGGTACCTGTTGCCAAGCTGCTGTAGCCACGGATCACCGTGGCTATACAGCAGAACAGTTCTATGGAAGGGAAACGCTGGCTGTCCCTCTCCACAGACGCAGCCAGATCGGCTGAGTTTTCAAGAAGTGGTTAGATATAGAATTTGTGGTGACGGGGATCAAAGATATGGGGGGGGGGGGTAGAAGGCGGGATCAGGCTATTGAGTTGGATGATCAGCCATGATCATAATGATCGAAGGGCCGAATGGCCTCCTCCAGCTCCTATTTTCCATGTTTCTATATCCTGCATTTTCTGTTTTTGGTTCCAGAATTCCAGCATCCACAGTATTTTGCTTTTATTGACATTCCTTGCCTGACCATTTGCTATTTTATAAATGATAACGTAATTAAGTCTTACCCAATATGTCTGCTACTTTTCAAAAGTTCAACTGTCGAGATTATTCTATTAACTATTCCACACAGGATTGGGGGAGACTAATATTTATCACTCACATGGTCGCTAAAAACAGATTATCCGGTTATTACCACATTTTCTATTTGTGGGAGCTTGCTCTGCGCAATTTTTTTCTTCTTTTTTTAGTAAATTTAGAGTACCCAATTATTAATTTTTTCCAATTACGGGGCAATTTAGCGTGGCCAATCCACCCAACCTGCACATCTTTGGGTTGTGGGGGTGAAACCCACACAGACATGGGGAGAATGTGCAAACTCCACACAGACAGTGACCCGGGGCCGGGATTCGAACCCAGGTCCTCAGTGCTGTAGTCCAAGTGCTAATCATTGCGCCACTGTGCTGCCCTCTCTGCGCAATTTGGCCACCAGTGTGGTGATACGCCCGCGAATAGTTTTGTGCATAGTTGATAATGCGGCCTCCAACCAGCTGGTGGCGTCAGACACCGGTCACATGATGGGAGACACTCGACAGGTGGTAGTAAGGCGTACAACACGACAGTCGCACATAGGGTAGCTCCAGGAGAGTTCACCGAACTCATTTAGTAACTTTGTCTGTCTATTAATCTGTTTGTTATCTTTCCACGTGTTCCTCAATAAATCATCGTTCTCATTAAACAGCCAGGTGTTCTGTGTATATCGTTGCAACGGCAAGGTCACAGAACACAATAACCAGGTTTCCCACATTGACTACACTCTGAAAGTACTTCATTGAAACATCTTGGGCGAGATTCTCCCACCCCCCGCCGGGTCGGAGAATCGCCGGGGGCTGGCGTGAATCCTGCCCCCGCCAGTTGCCGAATTCTCCGGCACCGGGGATTCGGCGGGGGCGGGAATCGCGCTGCGCCGGTTGGCGGACACCCCCCCCGCGCGATTCTCCGGCCCGGATGGGCCAAAGTCCCGCTGCTAGAATGCCTGTCCCGCCGGCGTGGATTAAACCACCTCTCTTACCGGCGGGACAAGGCGGCGCAGGTGGGCTCCGGGGTCCTGGGGGGGCGCGGGGTGATCTGGCCCCAGGGGGTGCCCCCACGGTGGCCTGGCCCGCGATCGGGGCCCACCGACCTGCGGGCGGGCCTGTGCCATGGGGGCACTCTTTTCCTTCCTCCTTCGCCATGGTCTCCACCATGGCGGAGGGGGAAGAGACTCCCTCCACAGCGCATGCGCGGGGATGCCGTGAGCGGCCGCTAACGTTCCCGCACATTCGCCGCCCGGCAATGTCATTTCCGCGCCAGCTGGCGGGGCACCAAAGGCCTTTTCCGCCAGCTGGCGGGGCAGAAATCAGTCCGGCGCGGGCCTAGCCCCTCAAGGTTAGGGCTCGGCCCCCCAAGATGAGGAGGATTCCGCACCTTTGGGGCGGCGCGACGCCGGACTAATTTGGGCCGTTTTTGGCGCCGGTCGGCGGACATCGCGCCGATACCGGAGAATTTCGCCCCTTTATAGCCAGTCTCCAAGAGCAATTCACCAGCTGAAGGAATGAGAACCCACAGTTTAAATTGTTCAATTGATGGGCCAGAGGGGTTGATTGGCAGCCAGTAACAATCATCACATTGTTAAAAAGGTACTTCCACTTTTCACTTAAACTTTATGTGACAAGTTTGATCAGTAATCATTGTGCGAATGAAACAGGCTCTTAAAAGTAACCGGCAGGCTGAGGGCCTGAGATGTTGCAAAATAAACAGCAGAGTAGCGTAAATCGACCAGTTCGTTCTGGGCTTTTGCGTCTGTCAGGCGCACAAGGTCAGCAGACCTTGAAGCTGCTTTCCAATCCAAGTGGAAGCCCAAAAGGCACAACAATGGCGTGTTTGCTTACCGCTATCCAGAGCTGTCCCATGTCAGGCACCTAGTGCCTACCCAGAGCCAGCCCCCTGCCCTTGCTTCAGGCCCCCTCTCCCCTGTGACCTCCCACCCTGTGACCTCCCCTCCTCCCCCCACCCCTGCACCCCTCGCCATCACCCGCTTGTGCCAGGGTCCATCAGCAATCCCGGGCCTCGGGTGGGTGTAGTACAGGCAGAAGCCCCTGCCACCCAGCTGCAATGAAGAGCTGCTAGCTTTGATCCCAGGGAAGGCCAGCCACTGCCCAGTTTGATTGGCACTTAGTACAGTGGGCCTTCCCAAAAGGCGGTGACACGGATCTCTTGCTGGCTCTCCGTTCTGAGGGTGATTTCCCCCCCCATTGCTCCCGTTAAATGTCAGCCAATGGTTCAGATCATCAGAAATGGTATTTCCTCGAGGCAGCATGGTGACACAGTGGTTAGCACTGCTGCTGATGGAGCTGAGGACCCGGGTTTGATCCCGGCCCTGGGTCACTGTCCGTGTGGAATTTTCACATTCTCCCCGTGTCTGTGTGTGTCTCACCCCCACAGCCCAAAGACATTCAGGGTAGATGGATTGGCCACGCTAAATTGCCCCTTAATTGGAAAAATTTAATTGGAAAAAATGAATTGGTATTTCCTCGAAAGCCAAGGAGACTGCCTCCAAATAAAAGCAAATTACTGCGGATGCTGGAATCTGAAACCAAAAGAGAAAATGCTGGAAAATCTCAGCAGGTCTGGCAGCATCTGTAGGGAGAGAAAAGAGCGAACGTTTGAGCTTTGACAAAGGGTCATCTGGACTCGAAACGTTCGCTCTTTTCTCTCCCTACAGATGCTGCCAGACCTGCTGAGATTTTCCAGCATTTTCTCTTTTGGAGTCTGCCTCCAATACACATGGAGCAAATCCTTGGCCTTAAGTGCCCTGCAATTTAAAGGTACCGCACTGCTTTCAAATGATATTCTTGGGTAAGAAAATTAATCATTCTGTGGTGGGTAAAATGGTATGAATGGAATTGTCACAACCTATCCAGTCATCTTTACTTACATTTATTGCATTGCTTTGATGTTTACTATCTGTGATGCAAACATAATTTACCAAGGGAATTGCCCTATCACAGCTTGTCCCGTACAGACATAACCATCTTCATAAATGGCTCACGGTCTGATTTTTGTTCTTGTGGGTTAAGAGGGACTTCCTTCTTGACGTAAAAGCAGCATATCCCACTGTTCCCCAATGAGAATCATCTGTCTAAAATGTGGAAATGAATAAAACAAATACGCCACAGTAATAAAGAGCAACTGCAACTAATTATCAGATTTAAAGTCTCCTGCTGCCGTGAAATATAAAAGTTAATCTTTTTTTTTCCCTTTGGTTTCATGACTACACTTTATTAATGAGGTAGTACTTTGGGAGTTGTTCTGTTTGCTTTCTGCCATCATTACAATATTAATGATGACATACAATAATGTTTAAAGCAATTCATTTGTACTGCGCACTAACTTGTTACTGATTTGTTGTAAAGGGCACTCAATAATGGCATTATTATCCCCGACGATTAGACATTCAGTTTTTCACATATCATATGCCTGTTGCTGATGTGCTTCTTACTCATATCGCAGTAAGTCTTTTACTGCTTTGTTCGTGATAGATTAAAATAAAGATTTCTCGGGGTCAATCTAGCCATTGAATACTTTTGAGGAGCGCAATTTCCTTTTGAAAACATGCAAGATGAGATCCTTTTTCCGCCAATCAATGTTGCTTCTTACATCACTGGTAAAGCAAACAGAAATAGTCTCTGGCTGAACGAGAGAACATTATCAGACCTTTCATAGATGCCAGCAGCCTTACATTTTAATTTGTCACATTTTGAGAATATGCAGAATGCAGGGGCCGCTCTAAGAGCTTGTCATTGTTCCATCTGGAGGAGAAACATGCTGCGTAATATTTCCCCCAATCGAACAATTATGTCATCAAACCAAGTGATCATTCAATTTGAGCCATGTTATCACAACCCTGCTGAGTGTTTGTTCAATTATTTTTCACATTAAATGTACACAGCCATTTTATTAAACACATCAAAGGCCTTTGCAGGCTGTTTTCTGGTGAACTGGGTGGTTTTGAAACTCACAGATTTGAGGTCTGGGCGGTCTTAACTCTCAGGCCTCGGGGCGGCACGTGGCACAATGGTTAGCATTGCTGCCTACGGCGCTGAGGACCTGTGTTCGAATCCCGGCCCTGGGTCACTGTCCGTGTGGAGTTTGCACATTCTCCCCGTGTCTGCGTGAGTTTCGCCCCCACAACCCAAAGATGTGCAGGGTAGGTGGATTGGCCACGCTAAATTGCCCCTTAATTGGAAAAAAAAATAATTGGGTACTCTAAATTTTAAAAAAACCTCTCAGGCCTCACTAAGTCCTGGGTCAGCCATTTCCTGCCTGCGCAGGAAGGCGGTGGGTAGTGTCAGGAGATCATATGACCACAGGGAGTTTTGTCTTTCAGTAGTATAGGTAGGTGGTGAGTTTGAGATCAATGAAGGAAGTCACAAGAGCTCAGCATTGGGAAGTGGGAGGGGGTAGGAAAGCCCTCGGCATTCCTCATTGGATCCGGAAGACCCGTCCTACACATCCCGGCACCAAAACAGATAAAACCCATAACTGCTGCCAAGTCTCATTCCACTTTCAACCCTGTGTTCACTAACCTCTTGGCTTCCGTTCAAACAACATCTTGACTTTAAAATTCTAATCCTTATTTCAAAATCCCACCATAGTCTCACCCCTCCCTAAATCTGTGATCTCATACAACCCCACAAGATATCAAAGAGAAAATGCTGGAAAATCTCAGCAGGTTTGGCAGCATCTGTAGGAAGAGAAAAGAGCTAACGTTTCAAATCCAGGTGACCCTTTGTCAAAGCTAACAGAGAAAGTGGGAAATATTTATACTGTGGAGTGAGAATGAAAGATGAGTCACAGCCACAGAAACCCAGGGGATCGTGGTGCTAATAGCCACAGAAACCAAGGGGAAAGAGTGCTAATGGTAGTCCCCAGAGAGAACAAAAGGTGTGAAAGGCCAAACAGCAGGGAAATTAACATCAGAGTGTAAACAGATGTAGATGTTGAATTCGATGTTGAGACCGGAAGGCCTAAGCAGCGTGCCTAAGCGGAAGATGAGATGCTGTTCCTCCAGTTTGCGTTGAACTTCACTGGAACATTGCAGCAGGCCAAGGACAGACATGTGGGCATGGGAGCAGGGTCTTGTGTTAAAATGCCAAGCAACGGGAAGGTCAGGGTCCTGAATGCGCACAGACCGAAGGTGCTTAGCAAAGCGATCACCCAGTCTGTGTTTGGACTCTCCGATATAGAGGAGACTACAATGGTAGCAGCGAATGCAGTAGACCAAATTAACAGAGGTGCAAGTGAAACACTGCTCAACCTGGAATGAATGTTTTGAGCCTGGGATGTTAAGCATGGAAGAGGTAAAGGGGCAGGTGTTACACCTTCTGCGATTGCATGGGAAGGTGCCATGGGTGATGGGAAAGGTACTGCGTATGGTGGAGGACTGGATTAGATTATCTTGGAGGGAACGGTCTCTGTGGAACGCTGATAGAGGGGGTGAAGGGAAGATGAGTTTGGTGGTGGCATCGCACAGGAGTTGGCGAAAATGGCGGAGGATTATGCTTTGCATACGGAGGCTGGTGGGGTGAAATGTGAGAACGAGGGGGACTCTATCCTCGTTCTGGGAAGGAGGGGAGGAGCGCGGGGGATGGACCGCACACTGTTGCAGGCCCTGTCAACAAATGTAGGTGGGAAATCATGGTTGATGAAGAAGGAACACATTTTCGAAGCACCATTTTGGAAAGTGGCATCATCGGAACAAATGCGACGGAGGCGAGAGAAAGAGATGAGCTTTTACCCACAAGATATCTATCCTTCACTGTCGCTGGGTCAAGATCATGGAACTCCCACCTTAGCAGCACTGTACCTACGCCACATGGATTTCAGCGGTTCAAGAAGGCAGCTCACCACCACCTTCTCAAGAATAATTAAGGATGGGCAATAAACGCTGGACTAACCAGCAACGTCCGCATCCCATGAATGAAGAAGTTAACTTAGAATTGGCATACCCTGCCACCGGGACTTGCGGGGTTGGCATGATTCTCTTGTCTGTGGTTCTCGCGGAGTACGAACTCGCCCGCCAAGGGGCAGGGGAACTCCAATCAGCTGTCTGTGAAACGTCGGACAGTAAGGTACCGACCGTGTAGAGACCCAATAGGGATCTATCGGGGGTTATATATAACACAACAGGGGCGGCACACGGCGCAGTGGTTAGCACTGGGACTACGGCGCTGAGGACTTGGGTTCGAATCCCGGCTCTGGGTCACTGTCCGTGTGGAGTTTGCACATTCTCCCCGTGTCTGCGTGGGTCTCACCCCCACAACCCAAAGATGTGCAGGGTAAGTGGATTGGCCACGCTAAATTGCCCCTTAATTGGAAAAAAATAATTGAATACTCTAAATTTATTAAAAAATATATATAACATAACTGTAAATAAAACAAAATTATTTATTCTTACTTGTTTTGGACTCCCCATGTTCTTATTATAAAACTCTTCTAATTCTGGCCCCTTGTGCATTCCCAATTACAATTGTTCCACCATTGCCGGCTGTGCCTTCAGTTCCCTTGATCCCAGGCTCTACAATATGCTCCCTCTGTCTCTTCAACTCATTTCCTTCCTCTGAGACACTTCTTAAGTTCTACCTTTTTAATCCTTTTGGTCATCTGATCTAACATCTCCTTATGTGGCTTGGTGTCATACTTTGGTTTATAATGCTCCTGTGGGAATTTTTTTTCCTCCAGAATTAGAGTACTCAATTCTTTTCTTTCCCCAATTAAGGGGCAATTTAACATGGCCAGTCCACCGACCCTGCACATCTTTGGGGGTGAGAGTCACGCAGGCACGGGGAGAATGTGCAAACGCCACACAGACAGTGAACCTGGACCGGGATCGAACCTGGGGCGTCAGTGCCGTGTGGCAGCAGTGCTAACCACTGCGCCACCGTGCCGCCCTCCTTGGGAATTTTCATGTTAAAGGTGCTATACAAATATAAATTGTTGTTATTGTATAATCGTTATCTGCCTCTTCTGACTTTCTTCAGTCTGACGGGGAATTGTCGACTGCCTCCCCCTCAGCTGCAAATTCAAACTGTAGTTGGGTGTCAGTGACATGTTCAGGACCTGAGGAAGGAGCAGTGCTCCGAAAGCTAGTGTTTGAAACAAACCTGTTGGACTTTAACCTGGTGCTGTAAGACTTCTTACTGTGTTCATGATGGGACATGCAAATGTAGAGAGGAACCCCACTTTGTCACCTGCTTGATCAGTAAATCGTGGCCAGGGGGACACTGCTGGGCTTCTCAACAGGTGAGTAGACCGGTCAGTTTTAAATGCCCACACGGCTTCTTTCATCATGTTTAAAAGTGCACATTAATAAAAAATGACTTCCAATTTATCAATCCCAGCAATTGTTAGCTATGACCCTCCTCCCTTTTATTCTCTTCATACAATGCAGTCGCATTTATGTTATAAAATTGGACGGTGGAGCTTGAGCGAAAGGAAGGTATTCTCAAAATTGTAATCCCCCTCACCACCCCAATTTCTTTCCAAATGATATTTGTCTTTTAAATAAATGTAGAGTGCCAATTATGTTTTCCCAAGTAAGGGGCCATTTAGCATTGTCAATCCACCTACCCTGCACAAACCCTCACAGACACGGGGAGTACTTGGCATTGTTCCATCTAAAGGAGAGTCACGGACAGTGACCCGGGGCCGGGATCGAACCCGAGTCCTCAGCGCCGTGAGGCAGCAGTGCTAACCACTGCGCCGCCGTGCCGCCTCTTTGCAAATGATATTGACACATGCTGGGGTGGAGAGCAACAGGAGCTTGCTTTGTACAAAGCTTCTTTAAGATTTTAAAATATCCCAAGATGCTACACAGGACCATTGACAATGTTTGACACGGAGTCAAATAGAGAGATGAAGGACAGGCAGAGAAAAGCTTGGTCAAAGAGGTAGGGTTTAAGGAGTGACTTAAAGGAGAAAAGAGGTAAAGAGATGGAGAGCTTTCCATCGGAACATTGGTCTTAGGAGCAGGGGTAGGCCATTCAGCCCTTTGTGAGCTGTTCCACCGTTCAATAAGATCATGTGATCACAACTCCACATTAGGGAGGGATCTTATAAAATTCTAACAGCACTAGACAGGGTAGATGCAGGGAAGATGTTCCCAATTTTGGGTGTGTCCAGAACCAGGGGTCACAGCCTGAGGATTCAGGGTAAACCATTTCGGACAGAGATAAGGAGACACTTCTTCACACAAAGAGTGGTGAGCCTGTGGAATTCATTACCACAGGAAGTAGTTGATGCTAAAACTTTGAATATATTCAAGAGGTGGCTGGATATAGCACTTGGGGAGAATGGGATTAAAGGCTATGGGGAGAAAGCAGGATTAGGCTATTGAGTTGGATGATCAGCCATGATCGTGATGAATGGCGGAGTAGGCTCGAAGGGCCAAAAGGCCTCCTCCTGTTCCTATCTTCTATGTATCTATGTATCTACGAATTCCAGGCAGTTTGGTGGAGTGATTAAAATCAAGGATTATAATTTAGGTTAAAAAGTGCTCCGTAAGTGTAAGTTGGCATTGTTCAGAGTATGAGACAGCTGACTGACGCTCTTTGGCTACCATTACTCAGAGGAGAATTTAACAAAGTTCCATGGTGCATCAGATAGTGATTAGGAATTGGAGCGGGGTGGGGGGTGGCCTGGTTTGATCCCTCCCCTTCTTAGTGCCGAGCAGTTGCTGTACCTAATTGCTTTGCCTTTATCCCTGCGCTGCAAGAGACGGGCTAATTCAATACGGTTCAGGCTGTGATTGACTCAGTGCTGTGTTCATGGCCATACACTCAGTCATCAGGCCGCAACAAGTACATTATATATGTATATGTACATCAGTGGTATCGTTTTGCAACTTGGCAAAATCCTGGAACCAAACTATGCTGAAAGCAAATGTAGCATTTCTGAGATCTTGAGATCACTATCCCTTCTTCACAAACTTAACAAAAACACTAAAATACAAATATGAAAATGAAAGAACAATTGCACAGCACGGTGAATTTTAATAAATAGTGTCCTATTAGCATTTTAATGGCATCTGTGGGTTTTTTTTCCACTTTCATGCATAATGCCGGGGATAATTTCCTAAAATGCACTAAGTGCGTGTGCATGAATGTACTTCATATCACACTTCATTGGAAAGCTTCATTTATTTCCGCGTAAATTGATGTTGAATGGGCAAAAACATTATTGTAAAAGCAATAACGAACTGCAGAGTGAATTGTGCCACTTCAGGATGAGCTTGTGTCTTGACATCACAATTTCTAACATTTGTTTCACACTATCATACCTGTCTGGGCAGTCAATAGAACAAGAAGTTATTATCATCTAATGATTGTTCATTATTCCACCATAAAACATAGGTAGTAGAATGTGATTATATCATAAAACTGTATTACAATCAATATCTACATTCACCGCCATAAAAATGACCAAATTTATCAATTACCTCGTAAACTTCATTTCTGAAATCACAATTGGACCAAAATGATCCGGGTTACTGTGCACACTATCGTTTTGGGCCCTCGTGCAAAGTATTACATATTACACTAGAATGCAAAGGGGCCCTTGTAACATTATTGATAGCAAACACGGTCTTGGTAATCTGCATATCTTCGGAGGACTTCGCGACAAAGTAGTTCAGGCTGCAAAGAGGTGGATTCAGGAGTTCTTGAACCGGCCATTCAATGCGCCCCCCCCCCCCCCCCCCCCCCACCACACACACACACACACTCCCCCACCGTGCGAGATCTGTTATTGAGTTATCGATGGTAGCCTTGATGTGGAGATGCCGGCGTTGGACTGGGGTGAGCACAGTACGAAGTCTTACAACACCAGGTTAAAGTCCAACAGGTTTGTTTCGATGTCACTAGCTTTCGGAGTACTGCTCCTTCCTCAGCATTCACCTGAGGAAGGAGCAGCGCTCCGAAAGCTAATGACATCGAAACAAACCTGTTGGACTTTAACCTGGTGTTGTAAGACTTCGTACTGTTATTGAGTTAGATCATGGCTCATCTGTACCTTAGCCGCATCTGCCCATTTTGGTTCCCTTAATTCTCTGACCAAACAGGTTTTGACATTTTTCAAATTTCCATTACCCTGGGTGTGCGACAAATTACTTCTGGACAGAAGGCCCTAGCTCGAATTTTAAGACCCCCGATTCTTCCTCTTCGACCCACTGCCCCCCGACCCTTTCCTCTTGATCCCTGATCAGATCCCACTCAGCTGGCCTCCAGTAGGTGAGGCTCAATTTTGGTCTCAATTCCTCCCTGAACGGTGGTTTGCGAACTGATGGCTCCACTTTAATGAGGCCTTGGGCCCAATAAAAAAGGATGTCTCAATGACTCATGTTTGGGACAGATGACATGGAGCCTGCACCTCCTGGTTCTCGTGGCCAGTGCGTTTCTAATTACAGAAGAAAAGACTGAGTGGAAAGCAACCTGGTACAATTATGACGTACCGAGTACAACATAACCCCAGCATGTATGTCCTCCCACACTATGCCGCTTACTCAAAACAGTGGTGAAAAAAATTGCGACCCACCCCCTCCCCTCCCACACGCACAAATACATATTTCAAGAAACTAAACATTGTAAAATGACTTGCAAGCGGGCGGCACGGTGACGCAGTGGTTAGCACTGCTGCCTCACGGCGCTGAGGACCCGGGTTTGATCCCGGGTCACTGTCTGTGTTGAGTTTGCACATTCATACCCACAGCCCAAAGATGTGCAGGGTAGGTGGATTGGCCACGCTAAATTGCTCCTTAATTGGAAAAAAAAAGAATTGGGTACTCTAAATTTATACTTAAACATAGAACATACAGTGCAGAAGGAGGCCATTCGGCCCATCAAGTCTGCACCGACCCACTTAAGCCCTCACTTCCACCCTATCCCTGTAACCCAATAACCCCCCCTAACCTTTTTGGTCACTAAGGGCAATTTATCATAGCCAATCCACCTAACCTGCACGTCTTTGGACTGTGGGCGGAAACCGGAGCACCTGGAGGAAACCCATGCAGACATGGGGAGAACGTGCAGACTCCGCACAGACAGTGATCCAGCGGGGAATCGAACCTGGGACCCTGGCGCTGTGAAGCCACAGTGCTATCCACTTGTGCTACCGCGTTAAGTTCTCCTCTGAGTAAAAGAAATTACTTGCAAGTATTTCACAGTGTGCAAACTCTTATAACCCCCCCCATATGGGACCCTCGGTGACAGCCCGATTAATCTCCCTGTGAGCCTGGTGATTCCGAACTCCCACACTGAGGGATGGAAGGCCAACAGCGGGATAGTCAACTCAGGACGTTAAGAGTGGGCCCCGTGAGGAGCCGGGCTGCAGAGTAGTCCCGGCTCGGACTGGGACAGTTACTTGTATCTACTTTACTTTGGTAATAAACCATTTGTTTTGAATCTACTTTGCGGACTCCTCTGTGACTATTAAACAAACCAAGGCGACCTTTACATTTTGTGCTTTCAAAACGTTTTTGACAAAATAGAAAGGTTTGAAACTCTCACCCAGTACTCTCTGACCGATATGGCTCCAGGTCAAGCAATGTCTTGATTTTTAAAATTCTCATTCCTTTTTTCAAATCCCTGCAAGACCATGACCCTCCTCATTTCGGTAACCTCCTCTGACCCTGCAATTCGCCAAGATATGCATGCTCCTCTTCTTCTAGCCTCTGGAACATGCCCCATTTTAATTGCTCCACCATTGGTGGCTTATTATTATTATTATTATTCATTCAGTTGCCTGGGCCCCAAACTCTGAAAACGCACATGTACCAGCAGAGGGAGTCTGCTAGGAAGAGATAATGAAGGATCCATGTTTCTCAGCTTGTGCAGTTCCAATTCTAAATGTCTCGCACTGAGCTTATAACTGTTTCTGTCCCAAGAACTTCACAAGTCAATCGGGGGAGAGCATGTAGTGGTCCGCCATTTTGAACTGGAAACAGAATGTGCAATCCTACTCCTTCTGGTTGCACAATATGATAAGCAAAAACATTAGCATACCTTCCGAATACCCGCCTTTATGAATCTACAGTGTATTCCAAACCATGAGCCATCCAGAAACATAGTTGTCTGTTTAGCTTGATGATTTGCGAATGTCATAGGTACATTTGAGCCATTTGTTTGCCAGATTGAACCATCTGCGTATGTAAATGCTCCCTCCAGCTCTACGTGGAAGGAAAGCAGGGGAGATCTGTCTGGTTCCATGGCTGGTATACACACCCCAACTCACAGGAGATCATAAGTAGACCACTCAGGTCCTGAGCCTGCTCCCTGGGGTTCAATAAAATCATGGCTGATCTGATTGTCCCAGCACACCACCTTCCTCTCTGCCCCCCCATAACCCTTGTTGATCAAAAGTCTGTCTAGCTCAACCTTGAATATATTCAATGACCCAAGCACTCCCTGGGTAAAGGTTTCCACCGATTAACGATCCTGAGAGAAGAAATTTATCCCCATCTCAGTCTAAAATGGAGACTCCTGAGGTGCAGTGGATAGCACTGCTGCCTCACGGCGCCGAGGTCCCAGGTTCGATCACGGCTCTGGGTCACTATCAATGTGGAGTTTGCACATTCTCCCCGTGTCTGCATGGCTCTCGCCCCCACAACCCAAAGATGTGCAGGGTAGGTGGATTGGCCACGCTATATTGCCCTTAATTAGAAAAAATCAATTGGGCACTCTAAATTAAAAATAAACAAATTAATTAAATGGAGACGCCTTATTTTAAACTGTGTTCCCTGGTTGTAGACTTCCCCATAAGCGGAAACATCCACCCGTCAAGGCCCTTCAGGATCTTACATGTTTCAATAAGATTACCTCTCATTTTTCTAATCTCCAATAGGTACAGGCCCAACCTGTTCAACTTTTCCTCAAAAAACAACCCCTTCACCCCAGGAATCAGTCAAGTGAACCTTCTCTGAGCTGCTTCTAAGGCAATTATATCCTTAACTACGGTGACCAAATCTGTGCACAGTACTCCAGTTGCTCTCTCACTAAGACCCTGTAGAGCTGTGGCAGCAGTACTTATCCCTTAACCAAAATCATTAAAAAAAAATTACCTGGCCATTGATCTCATTTCTATTTGCCAGACCGTTCTGTCCACCAATTGGCTGCCAGAATTCCCTACATTACTGCACTTCCTAAGAACTGCATTGGCGATAAAATGCTTTGAGACGTCCTGGTGTCGCAATAAGCATTATAAATGAAGGCAAGTTCTTTCTGTTTTTCCTTTTAATGTTTAGAACTGACAGATGAACCGGGCCAGGGCATCCATCTCGATTATATTTGCCTCTATTAGTTTCAATGCATTGAACACCACAGGGTGTGTGATTGCAAACTTTCAATGTGTACCGGATGCATTTTTGTGCCTTGTTTTGTAGATCATAGATTATCATAGAATTTACAGTGCAGAAGGAGGCCATTTGGCCCATCGTGTCTGCACCGGCTCTTGAAAAGAGCACCCTACCCAAGGTCAACACCTCCACCCTATCCCCATAACCCAGTGACCCCACCCAACATTAAGGGCAATTGTGGTTACTAAGGGCAATTTATCATGGCCAATCCACCGAACCTGCACATCTTTGGACTGTGGGAGGAAACCGGAGCACCCGGAGGAAACCCACGCAGACACGGGGAGGATGTGCAGACTCCGCACAGACAGTGAACCAAGCTGGAATCGAACCTGGGACCCTGGAGCTGTGAAGCAATTGTGCTAACCACCATGCTACCGTGCTGCCTGACATGACACAAACAAAGGGTGGGATTCTCTGAAGAGAGAGTCCCTGGGGGGGCGGCATGAATTCCGCCCCGCTGCCCCAACGCTGGCTGCCGTATTCTCCAGCACCAGTTTTCGGCCGGAGGCGGGGTTCACGCCACGCCGGCTTGGGTGCCGTTGGCAGCCGCACCCCCTGCAATTCTCCGGGCCCCAATGGACCGAGCGGCCGCCCGTTTCTAGCCAGTCCTGCCGGCGTGGATTGGACATGGTCCCACACTGCGGGACCTGGCAGGTAAGTTGGCTGGGGCGGTCCTCGGGGGGGGTGGGGGGGTGGGGGGGGGGGGGGTGGGAGGGGTGGTGGGGGTGGGGGCACTTCTTCCTTCCGCGCCGGCCCCTGTAGGACCCTGCCATGGCCAGCGCGGAGAAGACACAACCCTGCACATGCGCCAGAATACGCTGGCGGTTCTGAGCATGCGCTAACTCGGGCAGTCCCTTCGGCGCCGGCTGGCGCGGCACCAACCCCTCCGGAACCGGCCTAGCCCCCGGAAGCACGGAGAATTCCGCTACTTCCAGTCGGCCCGACGCTGGAGTCGTTCGCGCCGTTTTTGAGCCACCATTGGGCCATCGCGCCGATTCGGGAGAATCCCCCCCTCGCAGGCGATTGGCATGAAAATTAAACTTGCTCCTGAAAATTGTCTAACTTCAAAGAACGGCGTTATCAAACAGAATTTGACTGTGAACCACATGAGATATTCAGAAAGGTAAGGTAAGAATTAAGGAGCGACGTAAAGGAAGAGAGAGGGAGGGTCATAGAAGGGGTGAGGTTTACGAAGGGAATTCCAGGGAATTGGCAGCTGAAATTCTTACTGATATTACTGTTCTTGCAAAGAGTGACCACTTTACTCAAACATGCAGACGTCAGGAGGTATTAGGAATGAAGCAAATTGTAAGAGTATCTTATCTGTGGTTACGTTGTCTGCCTACTAAAGTATTCTTTCGACATGTCTGAAATCAGGTTAAGTGTAAAATATTTTTGGACATGACAAATGACCAGAAAACATTTAAAATAAACTTCCATTGATCCGACTGTGTGTCTTTTACCACTCAAAAGAGGACAAATATTTCCAAAATACCCATACTCACTGACACTTAATGTCATTAAATGTAACAGTGAAGGGCACAGTTCCTGCCTCTTTGGCTGCTGTTCCTTAACAAAGGGCACGATCTAACGGCCCTGTCACACCCGACACGGGACTCTTTCATTTCCATTAAATCGCGCCCAAAGTCTGAAGATACTGACCATGATCCTGCGAACTTCACGCGCCGAGCATCAATTCTTTATTTCAATCCATCGCCACCTGTCCGTGTTATTAGGAATCTTCAGATGAAGGAAAAGAACTGCACTCAGATAACACCCGTCATGATCTCAGGGTGCCTCAAAGCACTTTGACAGCCAAGTGAGTTCCCTGCCATGCGGTAGCCAATCTCCACAAAGCAAGGTCCTGCAAAACAATAAACAGATTTGTACCATGTTGGTTGAGGGATATATATTGGCCAGGACACTGCTCCTCGTCACAATAGTGCCGTCCTTTACATCAACAACAACAACTTGCATTTATGTAGTTCCTAATCTAACCCCTGAACCTCGGAGACACCAAACGAGCGCTGTTTAGCACTAGTCTCCACCAACATGGACTAGGTGTCCACTTGGGGGGGGGTCTCCCAAGTGATTGGGAGCCCCTGGGCGGTCAGGCTCTGGGCAGGGTTGTACCCTGGCACCCCTATGCCATCTGGGCACCATGGCCCTGCCAGCCTGCACCTGGAAGTGTCACCTGGGTGCCACCCTGGCACTGCCAAGGTGTCCAAGTGGCACTGCCAGCATGGTAAGGGGTGCTGCCAGGGCCCCAGGCTGGCTGTGCCTGGATGGCATTTTGCTTGGAATCGGGCCTGGGGTGCCCTGCCCACATGAGGTGGGGTGCAGGGGGCTCAATGATCCCCTTATAGGTGAGTTAGGGCATTGAGGGGACCCAGATGCCGTGGTGGCGGGTCTTGAGATCGGGGCACTCATCTATTCCCGCACTGGCAAGCGGAGCTCGTTAGCGTAGGAAATGGGACTAAGTGCAGCCTCAAGGGGGCATTCCTCACCTTGACCCCGAATTGAAGCAGAGTACCATTTAATAGCGGGGTCATTCTCGGCGCTGCCAGCACACCCAGCTAAACGGCTGGACACGGGATTCTGTTTCAATTCCGTTAAATCACACTCAGGAGTGGCTTAAAGCAGGGAAGAGAAGTAGAGAATCAGAGATGTTTAGGACGGGAATTTCTGGACTTGGAGTCCACAAACCTGAACGCATGGCCACAATGGTCGGGAAGTGGTGCAGGCAGGAGGGTTAGGGCCTGGGCAGAAGGGGCACGTGGGAATGGGGTGGTTCGGGAGAGACGGGTAGAGTTGTGGGCGAAGGTTGCAGCAAAGTCGGCATGAGGGGCAGAGATCGGGAACAAAAACAACAGGGGCGCAGAGTTGAAGAGCAAGGGGTTGACATGTGGGCAAGAGAGGCTTGGTGTAGCATTCAGGAAACACTCCTGGGGATCTCAACCGGAGGTCCAGACCATTTTAACTCATGGGTTACATTTAAATGTAGGGCAGACTCACTCCTGGAGCCATTGACATCAACGGCAGAGGGAAATTGGGACAAGGGATTAAGGAGGCTGAGACCCGAGGGAACTGATTCTCAACTTAAAGGTAGGGCCAGTCAGAGCTTGGGCAGGCTGATGAGGGGTAAGGCCAGGGTTAGGGAGGCCCCAGGGGTTGCTTGCAAGCCCTTGAAGAGGTGTGTGGCGGGGGGGGGGGGGGGGGGGAAGGAGGAGGAGTGCTGCAGTTCACCTCCGGGCTCACAGTGAATTCTCACAGGAATAGATGTTTCTGCATTTACCGGAGCCTTTTTGGGCAGTTCACCCCTCCTGCCTGGCTTTTTGGCTGTTTGACACCAGAAACTTCTTCCTTCAACACCTTCCTGCCTGATGAAGACCAGATCGCGGCACTGCTGTCGTCACCACGCTGTGTCGTTATTCATTAAAAATAGGCCCTGGCTTGCCCACAAAGAGAATCCTTGACTGACACCAAAAAGATACAATTGTTTTTTTTTAGCAGAAATGAAGTTCCTCAGGTCCGTTGGAAGGCTTGCCCATAACTTGATGCACCATTCTCGCTGGGTGAAGGATTCAAATCGAGACCTGAGGGTTCCACATCATGGTTCTGTCCAAAACTATCAATATAATCTTCAATCCTGTTGCTTTTCCCACTCTCATTTTTAAAGAATTAATTAAGAATTAATTAATTAATTGGTGTTTTGTTCCACAAATCCATTACATAAACGAGGGGCCACATTTCTGCCCCGACCCGCCGACGGGATTCTCGTTACGCCGGTCGGTCAATGGGGTTTCCCATTGTGGGGCAGCCCCACGCCGTCGGGAAACTCCCGGGCAGCGGCAAAACAGAGAGTCCCACCGGCGGAGAACCCCGCTCCCTGTACATATACCACTTGGGTGTCCAGGATCTTGCCTGCCGGCCATATGCAAGCCCCATGCCTTGACATTTCACCTTTCCACGGCCATTTTACTTGCACTTACTGGCTGGCTTCCCCCTTTGGATTTTATGAACCTGGAGTTTTCACGAGAGTCTCTTTCCCTTTATCCTTTCCTGCTCGTTATCATCCTGCCATCATCATTCACATGAAGGGGATGAACTATCGTATGCCAATGATATAGAGCTGTACTTTTCCACCATGTCTTCCACAACACATCCAATGCTATGAGATAGCCTACCCAGTATTAAGTATGGACGAATCACGACTTCTTTCAACTATTTTCCATTCCTCAGCATAATCTCTGCTTCCTTCCCACTGATCCCAACCCGTTCTCCCGAACAGGACCAAAGCACGTTCGACGTGGATATCGCGTTCAAACCGTGCGCTGAACTTCAAAGCTTAAATCCTTTCCATCACCAAGACCCCAGCCTCCACAATATTGAATACCCCTCCATGCCTGGCTTGTGAGATCAAATCTTCCCACCTCAAAACGGTCAATATTGAAGCCCATCTGTGGAGGGGGGTGGTGGAGGAAGGGTGGATAGGGATCCAGCCCTGCAATTAAACGCGAGACAGAGAAATCTCTTGATTCTTTTAAAGAACCCAAGTGCTTTGTTTGAAGGTCACTGGGCTGGATTATATGCTCCCGGCCAATGGGTTTAAAGGCAGGGATGGGGGGTCAGGTAAAATCCAGACGGTACCTAGTTCGCAAACTCCCATGCATCCCAGCTTCTTCTACAATTAAATATGAAACAGGGAAGTTATTAGGCCTTAGGCCTATTGAGGCCCTTCATTAATTTTTCTTTTAAAATTTAGAGTACCCAATTCCTTTTTTCCAATTAAGTGGCAATTTAGTGTGGCCAATCCACCTACCCTGCACATCTTTGGGTTGTGGGGCCGAAACCCATGCAAACACTAGGAGAATGTGCAAACTCCACACGGACAGTGACCGGGATCAAACCTGGGACCTCGACGCCGTGAGGCTGCAGTGCTATCCATTGCACCTCTGTGCTGCCCCAAGGCCCTTAATTAATTATCATTAATGGGCCTCTTCCCACCCCCATAGGTATATATCATGGAATTTACAGTGCAGAAGGAGGCCATTTGGCCCATCGAGTCTGCACCGGCTCTTGGAAAGAGCACCCTACCCAAGGTCCACACCTCCACCCTGTCCCCATAACCCAGTAACCCCACCCAACACTAAGGGCAATTTTGGACACGAAGGGCAATTTATCATGGCCAACCCACCTAACCTGCACATCTTTGGACTGTGGGAGGAAACCGGAGCACCCGGAGGAAACCCACGCACACACGGGGAGGATGTGCAGACTCCGCACAGACAGTGACCCAAGCCAGGAATCGAACCTGGGACCCTGGAGCTGTGAAGCAATTGTGCTAACCAGAGTGCTTCCGTAATTTACCTCCCGGCAATTAAGGGAGAGCCTGGCGGTAAGGTAGCCAAGCAGCTGTACCTGGTATCAATCAAATGGGAGGTGGGGGGGGAAATCATCTCCCTTGCAGGGTCCTCGTACCCATCGGAGACCCCTCCCCGCCCACCAAGATCAATCCCCAGCTTTAATCTTCCTCTTGACCTCTCAAACCTGGCCCACAAAACCCCTGTCAGCCTGCCCTCAAGAAGATTAAAATGCCAGTCCAGGCACCCTGGCGCATTGGCCTTCCTGTATTGCCAGCAGCGGTTACCGCCCGCAAGATGGGACAGACATTGCGGCTCCAACAACTTATTGCCATCTTAAATGGCTGCAGGGCGGCCACCGGGGTCGCGTTTGGGCTCTCCCCCAACCTTTTAGCCTCTCATTACATTCTCATTAACATTAGGTAAAAACCAGGAAACTCTCATCACATTCAGCCCAATGAATGTCTTCACAAGGGTGGGTTGTGGGGGTGTTAGGGGAATGGGGGCCAGTGGGAAATCTACAATATCCGAAACAATTCATTGACTACTTGGAACAGGATGGAGTTCAAGATATATCCTCCCTGGCCATTCAGCCCCCCGACCATTCAGCGAGCTCATGGCTGACGTCCGACCTAACTCCATACATCCACCTTTGCTCCTATCTCTGAAAACCTTTGGCCAATGGAAATCTACCAATCTCAGATTTGAAACTAACAAGTGATTTTGCATCCAAAACCTCTATCTGCCTTTGTGTAGACAGGTTCCTTCACTATACTCCCAAGAGACCTGGCTCCAATCTTTTGTCATGAAAACGGAAAGGGCTGGAAATGATCAGCAGGCCCAGCAGTGTCTTGGGAGAGAGAAAGGGAGGGAGGGAGTTCCTCAGGCTGCTGGAGCACTGAAATGTTAACCCACTTGCTCTCTCCACAGGTGCGGCCAGACCTGCTGAATATTTGCAGCATTTTCTGTTTCAGCTTCCAGCATCGCAGTGTTTCCTTTTTGCCTAATCTTCAGACTATACCTGCTGGCAAATTTGGTGCTGTTCAAACTACCCTCCCATATTCTACTGAAGTCAACAGCATCCCGTGAACCAAAATCACAACCAAAATAATGATGCTGGTCCTCATAAGTGACCCAGAGCCGGATACAGCAGTCCAAACTTCATCTGTTTCTTGAAGAAGATTGACTTAACTTGGGTGAAGCCAGCCCTTATCCTAGCCACCTCCACACTCAGGTCCTGGTACACTCGCAGGATACTGTTGTCCCACTTACAGCTCCGCATTCACTTGGCCCACTGAAGAATACATTCCTTGTCCAGGAACCTGTGGAATCTCACCACCATTGCCCTCGGAGGGTCCCCCGCTCGCGGCTTCCTCGCAAGCGCTCTGTACGCCCTGTCCACCTCCAAGGTTCGGGAGAATGTCCCCGCCCCCAGCAGCTTTTCGAACATACCCGCTACGTATGCCCCAGCATCAGCTCCCTCGGCCAGCTCCGGGAGCCCGACAATTCTTACTTCTGCCGGCGGGACCTATTCTCTCGGCCCTCCACCTCCTCCAGAAGCCTTTTCAGCTGGTCTCTCAGCCCCACCTCCAGCTCCACCGCTGTTTGATGCTCCTCCTGCTCAGCCAGCGCCTTCTCAACCTTCTGGATCGCCCGATCCTGGGCGTCCAATCTGTGCTCCAGCCGATCAATCGACTCTTTAATCGGGTCCAGGCAGTCCCGCTTCTGCTTGGCCAAACCGTCCTGGATGACCTGCATCAGCTGCTCCGTTGATCGCTACGCCGACACCCCAGGGGTCCGGTCCTCGGCCATGCTTGTCTCCTGCTGCAGCTTCAGCACAACCGTTGCCTATCTTCTTATTTCTGCCTTTTCGAGCACTTCTGGTTCTTTTCTACATACACCGATACGTGGAAATGGTGCCCAATAGCCTCAGCCTTCAAATTTACCATTTACAACTGGAAAAAAGTCTGGGGGAAAGATCCAAAGGTTCAACCAGAGCGGGAGCCACAAAATGTGCGACTTACTCCTTCATAGCCGCCACCGGAAGTCCCTTGTTCTCATATTAACATATTTTACGATCTTACCTTTGTGCCGCTATTAGCACAGCTTCAGTTCTTAATGCCACCATTAACGCCCACTTTGTCCTGTATTCATGGCATCTTTTCAATCTCTCCTAATCTCCGACCTATCCTTGATCCTCCATTCTGCCCCCGCCTCCAACTGTATAATTCATTACATTTCTATCCCTCTTCAATTCTCCAGAACCATCATATTGACTTGAAACGTTAACCTTATTTCTCTCCACACAGATCCTGCCAGATCTGCTTATCCAGCATTTTCTGTTTTTATTTCTGATTTCTAGAATCTGCGGTATTTTGCTGTTATCATGGGCGGGATTCTGCGAAAACCGGCGGGGCGGGCAACTCTGGCGCAAAGGAGTGGCGTGAACCACTCTGGCGTTGGGCCGCCTCAAAGGTCCTCCGCACCTTCAGGGGCTAGGCCGGCGCAGGAGTGGTTTGCACCGCGCCGGCTGGTGTGGAAGGGGCTTCGCGCCCGATGGGCCTCCGCCGTCCGGCGCGAGTTGGCACATGCACGGGAGCGCCAGCGTGTGCTGGCGTCATCCCAGCGCATGCGCAGGGAGGGTTCATCTCCGCGTCGGCCATCGCAGACTGTTACAGCGGCCGACGCGGAATAGAGTGCCCCACGGCACAGGCCCACCAGTGGGCCCCGATCGCGGGCCAGGCCACCGTGGCGGCACCTCCCGGGGCCAGATCCCCCTGCGCACCCCCGGGGACCCCGGAGGCCGCCCGCGCAAGCAGGTACCGCCGGCAAATACCTGTTATAATTTACGCCGGCGGGACCGGCCGAAAACAGGCAGCCACTCGACCCATCGCAGGGGGGGGCCGCTACCAGCGGCCGCCGACTGGCGCGGTGCAATTCCTGCCCCCACCAAAACCCCAGCGCCAGAGAATTCGGCTCACGTGAGCCACCGTTCTGCCCTAAATAATACATATTGTCATACCAGGACAATTATACACACACATATATGCATGTGCACACAAACCTACACAGACAGTATTCTGAACAATGGGGCAATTTTGAGCCCACGTTAGCCATGCACGGGATTGCTGACGAAGAATGTCCGAATGGAATCAGGAAATGCAATTCTCTCCAGAGAGATCGTGTTTCCCGATTTTCCACGCCCCTCTCAGTGACGTCAAATTTATTCATAAACATTAAAATGAGCTTCTTGCCCTTTGTAGCAATACATTTTAATGTAATTAGCCCTCCTCCAGCAACCCCCCCCCCCGGGCCGTATGAGCCCGTCTCACTGAATATTCAAAGTCATGCCAGAACGGTTTACAAAAGCTATTTGAAGACGTGAATCAGTCGAGGGGATTCCCCCCCAGAGACGCACAAGTAAGTTTAACTCCTGGGGAGAGGGACGTGCCCGGGCATTGTCCTGGCACTGGTCCCCGCTGGTTCTGCCACTTGGCACAGGACAACACTATCAGGTTGCCAAGTTGAAAATACAGTAAAATTCCGCCCAATGTGTGCGACAGATGTTTGCCGGTGAAGCAGTTGGTTTCCAATTCCCCAGCAATGAGTTTAGCAGGAGGTGGCACAGTTGCCGTTCTTCTTATCAAAAGGGAGCCAGCATCTCAATTGGTTTTCTGTACCTCAAAGAGTTCGCAGTGACATGCCAAGGGCCTTGATGGCCGCGATTTCAGCTTGGGATTGTTTTGAACCTGTGATATCCAACTTCTGATATCTATAAACTTTAGAACGTCAAACATCAAAAACACAAGCACGATGTGAAATGTGATTAATGGCTTAAAGTGTTCACCTTGCACACAAAGCAGCAACACTTTAGGGTCACAGTTTGGATCTCAGTTAAGCACATTGGCATGGCAGTAGCGACATTCTCCTTGCCTCTTTTTATCGAAGTATTGCAGTTCGGTGATAGAACAAACTCAGCAAAAAATAGATCCGTGTTTGCCCTGTTTTGCTGAATACAAAATAATTAAATATCACTGACATTTGGAGGAATTTTAACTCCCAGATGGGTAATGTTTGGGCATTTCTGAGAACAGCACTTTGAGGCCTAGCGGATTTTAATGCCGAAGTCTTATTAAAATCAAATAACTGCCTACTTCCGCCCTGTAATATCAGCCGTCTCCTCCCCTGCCTTAGTTCAAATGCTGCTGCAACCCCCACCCATGCCTTCCTTACCGCGACACGCGACTATTCCAATGCACTCCTACTGGCCTCCTAACCTGTACTCTTTGCAAAGAGGAAGCCATTTAAAATTCTGCTGCCTCTATCGTAACTCGCACCAAGTCACGTTGACCCATCATCCCCATGCCTGCTGGCACAGTCTGGCAATGCCTCTATTTTAGAATTCTCACCAGGGTTTCAAATTGCTGTCCGAACTTGCCCCTCCTCCGGTCCTGCGGCAGAGATTGGGAAGTTTGCGCTCCTTCGATTCCGATTTCTTGCACATCCCCAATTTTCATTCCTCCACCACTGGTGACCGTGCCTTCAGCTGATCATATCACATAGAATCATAGAATTTACAATGCAGAAGGAGGCCATTTGGCCCATCGAGTCTGCCCCGGCTCTTGGAAAGAGCATCCTACCTAAGCCCACACCTCCTCCCCATCACAATAACCCAATAGCCCCACCCAACCTTTTTTGGACACTAAGGGCAATTTTGGCATGGCCAATCCACCTAACCTGCACATCTTTTGGACTGTAGGAGGAAACCGGAGCACCCGGAGGAAACCCACGCAGACAAGGGGAGAACGTGCAGACTCCGCACCGACAGTGACCCAAGCTGGGAATCGAACCTGGGACCCTTGTGATCTGGGTCTAAACTCAGGAATTCCCTCCAGAAACCTCACCACCTCTCCCTCCTTTAAGATACTCATTAAAACCTACCTCTTTGACCAGGATTTTGGTCACGTGTCGTGTTATCTCCATTTGTGACCTGATGTGTTGCATCATGGGACACTTGACGACACCATGGAATCCTGATTTACAATAACATATGACTCAGGCAATCCTTCCTATGCCTGAAAAATTAGGCTCTGTAAGATTGAAACTGTGCGTATGTTTCTCGAACTTTATTTGAACTGCCTGCTCATTGATTGGGTGGAAGAGAAATGATCACTCCCACCAATGTTTTGGTAGTTTTCTCTGTCAGGTTTTATATAAGACCCTAAGACATAAAAATAATCTTTATTATTGTCACAAGTTGGGCAGCACGGTGCCGCAGTGGTTAGCACTGATGCCTCACGGCACCGAGGTCCCAGGTTCAGTCCCGGCTCTGGGTCACTGTCCGTGTGGAGTTTGCACATTCTCCCCGAGTCTGCATGGGTTTCACCCCCACAACCCAAAGATGTGCAGGGTAGGTGGATTGGCCACACTAAATTGCCCCTTAATTGGAAAAAAAGAATTGGGTACTCTAAATTTATTTTGTAAATGGTGTAAACCATGCCCACACACGTTTTGGGAGGAAATGAATTGGGTACACTAAATTTAAAAGAAAAATATTGTCACAAGTAGACTTATATTAACACTGCAATGATGTTACTGTGAAAAGCCCCTAGGAGCAAAATTAGGCCACTCGGCCCATCAAGTCTGCTCCGCCACTCAATCATATAGTGTGGAAAAGCACAAAGGATTGTTTACACAACATGGGCAGAATCTTGCCAGAATTTGGCAAAGTGTCGGGCTCAGACTGAAAACTGGCGGGTAATGATCCAATCGCACAGACCAGTTTCCTCTCCAGACCTCGAGCCTTTTTTTCAAAGAAAGAAAATGAGCGGGTGTTGCTTACGGTGTCACTCTGGCAGGACGGGCCGGACAGAGCCGGCAACTGGTCAGCATTCTGCTCCCACGCCCAGACAATTATCGCCAGCATTTCCCGCCCCCCCCTCCCCATGTAAGTATCGACGGCAGTCCGCCCGCCCTGTGCCCACTCCCCACCCCTTCCCCCCTCCCCATTATACATAGATGGAACCCTCCCCCACGGGGCTGAACTAGGGCTGGCCTTTGCATAATTTGGCACTGTCAGATTGGCCCTGTGCCAGCGCCGGGGGGCTACACTTACCCATGCACCCCTCCGAGGGATCCCCATGACTGTTTCTCGTTTCGTCAAACCTGTTGTGAATGTTGACGAGGTATGAATGTTTAGCGAAGGATTGGGGGGTCATTTGGCATGGGGGCTGGGGGGGTGTTGGGGGGGGGGGGCACGTTTCTCTGTTCTCCCCGGAGTTTCCGCCCTTCTTGCCGTTCTCTCCGACGGTGATCACGGGGTGGAAATCAGCCCCTATATTACTATTATCCGTGCATTTAGTTTATGCACACGCTTTAGTCAGTACACTTTTAATGTTGCATCTCTTCATTTAGCTTCCTATAGCTCTGGTTCAAGATTGTGTTGAAAGGCTTTGTACTTCATTTACTATTTTACATTGTGCCTAATTAATGTTAACTAGTCTACAATAGGCCCCTTTCCTCATTTAATTTGAGTATTTTCAATCAAGTCTCCGTTCTTTCAGAAAATAATTAGTTTATTCACACTTCATTAACATGCAATGTAATTTCTAAACATTTATCAAAATGATTTCTTATTAATTCTTTCCAATATTATCTCCTCTAATGAAACTGTTAAAAGTCTACCCAGGATTCTGCAAATGGTTGAGGCAATCTCGGATGTTCCCTATAAAACAATAGCATAACTTGAGATTCGGGCCTATAACTGTTAATTAGTTCCGATGTTGGTTAGGCCAGAAGTGCCTTTGCTTGCAGGGAGTTCTGTGTCTTAATATTAACCCTATCAGTATTAAGGTGACAGATTTATCACATTTGAAACGTACATTTGGGACGGGCTAGCACACATACAGATTTATTCTGAACAGATTTTCCGTGATTACAATTTTTTATTTCCTTTCTTTAAGAGCGAAGTACAAACTGCAAGAAGAAACCTTCACGGTGAGTTGCTATCCAGCTCAATATCTGTAGCGCCAGTACACAAACGTACGAATTAGGAGAAGGAGTAGGCCAATCGGCCCCTCCAGCCTGCTCCACCATTCAATAAGGTCCCCACCCCCTTCAAGAAGACCACCATAAGACCAGTGCCAAAGAAGAACAAGGTAGCCTGCCTCAACGTCGACCGACCGGTGGCCCTGACGTCTTGTTATCATGAAATGCTCCGAGCAGCTAGTCATAGAACATAGAACATAGAACGATACAGCGCAGTACAGGCCCTTCGGCCCACGATGTTGCACCGAAACAAAAGCCATCTAACCTACACTATGCCATTATCATCCATATGTTTATCCAATAAACTTTTAAATGCCCTCAATGTTGGCGAGTTCACTACTGTTGCAGGTAGGGCATTCCACAGTCTCACTACTCTTTGCGTAAAGAACCTACCTCTGACCTCTGTCCTATATCTATTACCCCTCAGTTTAAAGCTATGTCCCCTCGTGCCAGCCATTTCCATCCGTGGGAGAAGGCTCTCACTGTCCACCCTATCTAACCCCCTGATCATTTTGTATGCCTCTATTAAGTCTCCTCTTAACCTTCTTCTCTCCAACGAAAACAACCTCAAGTCTATCAGCCTTTCCTCATAAGATTTTCCCTCCATACCAGGCAACATCCTGGTAAATCTCCTCTGCACCCGCTCCAAAGCCTCCACATCCTTCCTATAATGCGGTGACCAGAACTGTACGCAATACTCCAAATGCGGCCGTACCAGAGTTTTGTACAGCTGCAACATGACCTCCTGACTCCGGAACTCAATCCCTCTACCAATAAAGGCCAACACTCCATAGGCCTTCTTCACAACCCTATCAACCTGGGTGGCAACTTTCAGGGATCTATGTACATGGACACCTAGATCCCTCTGCTCATCCACACTTCCAAGAACTTTACCATTAGCCAAAGATGAGACAGATCAACGCCAGCCTCCAGACGGTCTCGATCCATTGCAGTTCACCTACTGCAGCAAACGATCCACAGCAGATGCTATCTCCCTGGCTCTACAATCAACACTCGAACACCTCAACAACAAGGACACCTACGTGAGACTGCTGTCCATAGACTACAGCTCCACCTTCAACACCATTATCCCGACAAGACTTATAACCAAACTCTTCAATCTTGGACTTGGCCCCTCCCTGTGCAGCTGGATCCTTGACTTCCTCACCAACAGACCGCAATCTATCAGGATAGGTAACAGCACCTCCTCCACAATAGTCCTCAACACCGGAGCCCCGCAAGGATGTGTGTTCAGTCCTCTACTGTACTCCCTGTACACCCATCACTGTGTGGCAAGATTTAACTCCAACTCAATCTATAAGTTTGTGGATGATCTGACTATGGTGGGTTGTATTTCAAACAATGACGAATCAGACTACAGGTGAGAGATAAATCACTTGGTTGCATGGTGTACCGAAAACAACCTCTTCATCGACTTCAGGAAGCGCAGCACGACACACACCACCATATGCATCAATGGCTCCGACATGGAGATTGGATTGCATTGGATTGGATTTGTTTATTGTCACGTGTACTGAGGTACAGTGAAAAGTATTTTTCTGCGAGCAGCTCAAGAGGTCATTAAGTACATGAAAAGAAAAGGAAATAAAAGAAAATACAGAAAAGAAAATACATAATAGGGCAACACGAGGTGCACAATGTAACTATGTAAGCACCGGCATCGGGTGAAGCATACAGGGTGTAGTGTTAATGAGGTCAGTCCATAAGAGGGTCGTTTAGAAGAATGGTAACAGCGGGGAAGAAGCTGTTTTTGAGTCTGTTCGTGCGTGTTCTCAGACTTCTGTATCTCCTGCCCAATGGAAGAAGTTCGAAGAGTGAGTAAGCTGGGTGGGAGGAGTCTTTGATGATGCTGCCCGCTTTTCCCAGGCAGCGTGAGGTGTAGATGGAGTCAATGGATGGGAGGCAGGTTCATGTTATGGACTGGGCGGTGTTCACGACTCTCAGAAGTTTCTTGCGGTCCTGGGCCGAGCAGTTGCCATACCAGGCTGTGATGCAGCCAGATGGGATGCTTTCTATGGTGCATCTGTAAAAGTTAGTAAGAGTTAATGTGAACATACCAAATTTCCTTAGTTTCCTGAGGAAGTATAGGCGCTGTTGTGCTTTCTTGGTGGTAGCGTCGACGTGGGTGGACCAGGACAGATTTTTGGTGATGTGCACCCCGAGGAATTTGAAACTGCTAACCATCTCCACCTCAGCCCCATTGATGCTGACAGGGATATGTACAGTACTTTGCTTCCTGAAGTCAATGATCAGCTCTTTAGTTTTGCTGGCATTGAGGGAGAGATGGTCGATAGCTTTAAGTTCCTGGGGATCACCATCACTAACGGTCTGTCCTGGTCCATTCAAGTTGGTGCAACAGTCAAGAAAGCCCAACAACCTCTTTACTTCCTACGGAAGCTAAAGAAATTTGGCTTTTCTGCATCGACTCTAACAAACCTATACAGATGTGCGATAGAGAGCATCCTATCTGGCTGCATCACAGCCTGGTATGGCAACTGCTTGGTCCAAGATCGCAAGAAACTGCAGAATGTGGTGATCTCAGCCCAACGCATCACACAAGCTTGCCACCCCCACATTGATTCTGTATACACCTCCCGCTGCCTCAGGAAGGCAGACAGCATTGTCAGAGACCCCTCCCACCCAGGCATTGCCTTCTTCCAGACCCTTCCATCAGGCAGAAGGTACAGAAATCTGAGGACCCGCACATCCAGACATAGGAACAGCTTGTTCCTCACAGCTACAAGACTCCTCAACGACTCCCCCTCGGACTGATCTGTTCCCTGTAAGAACACTATTCACAACGCCCTATGCTGCTCTTGCTCATGTATTTGCTTTGTTTGGCTCCTTGTTCCGCACTGTAACCAATCACTGTTTGTCGATGTACCATTTGTCAATGTTCTCTGTTGATTATTCTTGTGTCTACTACATACGTACTGTGTACGTTCCCTTTGCCGCATGTACATGTGACAATAAATCAAATCAAATCAAATCAGGTCATGGCTGATCTGATTGTAACCTCAACCCCACATTCCTGCCACCCCTGATAAACTTTTACCCTCCTTGTTAACCAAGACTCCTGTCATAATATCCACGCATGTATATAATGAGATGCAGACAGGCAGTGATTGACACACAGGATGACCAGTAAGCACACAGAACAGAGCAGCCAATCACCAGACAGGACACCACCACTATAAAGCCAGCGGGCACTAGGTTTCCCGCTATCTCAGGACCCAGCCACTGAGACAGTCAGAGTCCACGAGCTAGCACAGTGCAAACACCATGCGGTAGCTAGTAAGTCTGGTCAGGCTACTACAAGGTCTCCAGTCAGTTCAGTATAGTGTCGACCCACAGTTAAATATGTATGTTAGTTCTATTGTTCAATAAAACCATGTTGGATCTTCTACAGTGTTGGAGGTCTGTTTCTCACATCGCTGCATCAAGTGCAGTCCACACCGAACCGACCTGCCGCACATATCAACTCTATCGAGCTCTGCCTCAAAAATATTCAAAGACTCTGCTTCCACCGCCTTTTGAAGACGAGAGCTCCAAAGACAAATGATGCTCAGAGAGAAAACATTTCTCCCATATCTGTTTCAAATGAGCGGCCCCTTATTTGTAAAACAGTGATCCCGGTGGCACAGTAGCACAGTGGGTAGCACTGTTGCTTCACAGCTCCAGGGTCCCAAGTTCGATTCCCGGCTTGGGTCACTGTCTGTGCGGAGTCTGCACGTTCTCTCCGTGTTTGCGTGGGTTTCCTCCAGGTGCTCCGGTTTCCTCCCACAAGTCCCGAAAGACGTGCTGTTAATTTGGACATTCTGATTTCTCCCTCTGTGTACCCAAACAGGCGCCGGAATGTGGCAACTAGGGGCTTTTCTCAGTAGCTTCATTGCAGTGTTAATGTAAGCCTACTTGTGACAATAAAGCTTATTATCATTCTTATTATTAGTTCTAGAGTCTCCAACAAGAGGAAACATCCTCTCCACAGCCGCCCTATGAAGACCCCTCAGGATCTTACATGTTTCAATCAAGACGCCTCTTACTCTTCTAAACTCCAGCGGATACCACCCTAACCTGCCCAAACTTTCATCACAATTCACCCCACCAATTTCTGCTATTAGTCCAGTAAACCTTCTCTGAACTACTTCTATCACATTTACATCTTTCCTGAAATAAGGAGACCAATACTGTAAACAATACTCCAAATGTGGGAGGGTGACTCGGTGGCGCAGTGGTTAGCACTGCTGCCTCACAGCGTTCGATCCCGGCCCTGGGTCACTGTCTGTGTGGAGTTTGCACATTCTCCCCATGTTTGTGTGGGTCTCATCCCCACAACCCAAAGATGTGCAGGACAGGTGGATTGGCCACGCTAAATTGCCCCTTAATTGGAAAAGAAATTTGGGTACTCTAAATTTTTAAAAAAGTAAGTTCTCCAGATGTAGTGTCACCAGTACCCTGCACAGCTGAAGTATAAACCCCCTACGTCTATATTCAAATCCTCTCGCAATAAACAATAAAATTCTATTAGCTTTACTAGATACTTGCTGTACCTGTACGCAAGCCTTTTGTGATTCATGCACTCAGACACCCAGATCCCACTGTAGCTCAGAACTCTGAAATCTCACCGCTTAGATAATAAACTTCTTTTTTATTCTTCCTGCCAAAATGGAGAATTTCCCATTTGCCCACTTTATACTCCATCTGCTTCATAATCACTGGGAATCTGTGGGTAGCGATTTCCCCTCTGAGGTAACACTGTACCCCACCAGAGGTGGCGTCCTTAAGATCAGGCACTGATAAATCGTGTAAATTGGCTGCTCATTTTGTACATTTCAACAGTGACTACATTCCATTGTCTCATTGGCTGGAAAGTGTTTTCGGACGCCCCGAGGTTGCGAAAGGCGTGATGGAAATGCAAGTTTTTCTTTCCAATGACATTGAACTGTGACCATGGGCGAAATGTTCTAGGCCTCCACCCCCCCCCCCCCGCCCCCCCCCCCCCTCCCGACGTTCCCCCGCCATGTTTTGCGGCAGTAGAGGTGGCACGCCATTGGCCACAGGCGGGATCTTCCAATCTCGCCAATGTGCAAGGGGATTTGAGTGGCTCACCGGTTCTGCCACCAGCGGAGTCTCCTTCGGTGGAACTGCAAGATCTCGCTGGGTGGGAAGGGCCGGAAACTTCCACCCACTGTTTCCGAATACTCTGGCAGGAGTGAAACAGAGAGACAACAGCAACGGCAACATTTCCAAAAATAAGATTGATCGGAGCTTCCCACCTCCTCTCAACTTAGCCAAAAGAAATTTGCTGAAATTCAAATGTGTACCTGTTAAAAACTCAACAGAAACGGCGGCACAGTGGCACAGTGGTTAGCACTGCCACCTCACAGTGCCGAGGACCCGGGTACAATCATGGCCCCGGGTCACTGTCCGTGTGGAGTTTGCACATTCTTATCGTGTCTGCGTGGGTCTCACCACCACAACCCAGAGATGTGCAAGGTAGGTGGATTGGGCGCACTATAGTGCCCCTTAACTGGACAAAAAGTGTAAAAACTAAGCAGACCCTTATATGAAGTGCATAACAATATCCATATGTTATTTTCAAAGCAATAGATACTAGATATTTCATGACAAGTTATTATTCACAGTTGACGTATGTTGATAAAACAAGAGGCTTGTGATTGCGAAGATACAAGTGGTCAGTTTTGTTAAGAATGGCTAATCCAAACCAGTGATGTGAAATTGCGGGGTGCATTGTCCCTTTGTTGAACAATTTAACTGGGGTTTTCCTGTGCGCACACAGTGGTATGCAGAAGCCAGTTTGCTTTTATGAAAATGCCCTTTCTTCTGTTAAAGGACTCAGAAATTGCTTGCTGCGGATACCATTCAGCAAAAGAAACAGGATTATAAACACTGCAAAAGGTTTGAGTGCAGCGCATTCAGTGTTTGTTTACAAGATAGTAAGTGTTACCTTGAAATGGAACGAGCAGCGGTGTGGTGGTAATGGGAGGAGAATGCCAGCAGTGTTTTACAGGCAAAATTTGAAACCAACTCGGTGAGCATTGAAGAAACTGAGCTTTTAATTCTGCTTTTTGCCACCATTTTGAGTGCAAACAGCTGTATTTGACGTACGCTACAATCAGGAAAGTGCATGGATTCTCTCAGGCCCGTTTTTGTCCAAGAATGAAAGGCTTACATTCATGCGGCACCTTCGCAAGGGCCAGTGCAGAACCTTAGCGTCCTGAGCTTTGTGATTACATTAGAAGATTCGGTCCACAAGTGGGTCGTTCACCCCAACCAGTCCGATATGGGGGGCACGGTAGTTCAGTGGTTAGCACTGTTACTTCACAGCGCCAGGGTCTCAGGTTCGATTCCCGGCTTGGGTCACTGTCTGTGCGGAGTCTGCATGTTCTCTCCGTGTCTGCGTGGGTTTCCTCCGGGTGCTCCAGTTTCCTCCCACAAGTCCCGAAAGACGTGCTTGTTAGGTGAATTGGACACTCTGAATTCTCCCTCCGTGTACCCGAACAGGCGCCGGAGTGTGGCGACTGAGGGATTTTCACAGCAGCTTCACTGCAGTGTAGCCTACTTGTGACAATAATAAAGATCATTATTATGATATTTATATAAACAAACAAAGAACAAAGAAAAGTACAGCACAGGAACAGGCCATTCGGCCCTCCAAGCCCGTGCCGACCATGCTGCCCGACTAAACTACAATCTTCTATACTTCCTGGGTCCGTATCCCTCTATTCCCATCCTATTCTTGTATTTGTCAAGATGCCCCTTAAATGTCACTATCGTCCCTGCTTCCACCACCTCCTCCGGTAGCGAGTTCCAGGCACCCACTACCCTCTGTGTAAAAAACCTGCCTCGTACATCTACTCTAAACCTTGCGCCTCGGACCTTAAACCTATGCCCCCTAGTAATTGACCCCTCTACCCTGGGGAAAAGCCTCTGACTATCCACTCTGTCTATGCCCCTCATAATGTTGTAGACCTCTATCAGGTCACCCCTCAACCTCCGTTGTTCCAGTGAGAACAAACCGAGTTTATTCAACCGCTCCTCATAGCTAATGCCCTCCATACCAGGCAACATTCTGGTAAATCTCTTCTGCACCCTCTCTAAAGCCTCCACATCCTTCTGGTAGTGTGGCGACCAGAATTGAACACTATACTCCAAGTGTGGCCTAACTAAGGTTCTATACAGCTGCAACATGACTTGCCAATTCTTATACTCAATGCCCCGGCCAATGAAGGCAAGCATGCTGTATGCCTTCTTGACTACCTTCTCCACCTGTGTTGCCCCTTTCAGTGACCTGTGGACCTGTACACCTAGATCTCTCTGACTTTCAATACTCTTGAGGGTTCTACCATTCACTGTATATTCCCTACCTGCATTAGACCTTCCAAACTGCATTACCTCACATTTATCCGGATTAAACTCCATCTGCCATCTCTCCGCCCAAGTCTCCAAACAATCTAAATCCTGCTGTATCCTCTGACAGTCCTCATCGCTATCCGCAATTCCACCAACCTTTGTGTCGTCTGCAAACTTACTAATCAGACCAGTGACATTTTCCTCCAAATCATTTATATATACTACAAACCGCAAAGGTCCCAGCACTGATCCCTGTGGAACACCACTAGTCACAGCCCTCCAATTAGAAAAACACCCTTCCATTGCTACTCACTGCCTTCTATGACCTAGCCAGTTCTGTATCCACCTTGCCAGCTCACCCCTGATCCCGTGTGACTTCACCTTTTGTAATAGTCTACCATGAGGGACCTTGTCAAAGGCCTTACTGAAGTCCATATAGACAACATCCACTGCCCTACCTGCATCAATCATCTTGGTGACCTCCTCGAAAAACTCTATCAAGTTAGTGAGACACGACCTCCCCTTCAAAAAACCATGCTGCCTCTCACTAATACGTCCATTTGCTTCCAAATGGGAGTAGATCCTGTCTCGAAGAATTCTCTCCAGTAATTTCCCTACCACTGACGTAAGGCTCACCGACCTGTAGTTCCCTGGATTATCCTTGCTACCCTTCTTAAACAGAGGAACAACATTGGCTATTCTCCAGTCCTCCGGGACATCACCTGAAGACAGTGAGGATCCAAAGATTTCTGTCAAGGCCTCAGCAATTTCCTCTCCAGCCTCCTTCAGTATTCTGGGGTAGATCCCATCAGGCCCTGGGGACTTATCTACCTTAATATTTTTCAAGACGCCCAACAACTCGTCTTTTTGGATCTCAATGTGACCCAGGCTATCTACACACACTTCTCCAGACTCAACATCTACCAATTCCTTCTCTTTGGTGAATACTGATGCAAAGTATTCATTTAGTACCTCACCCATTTCCTCTGGCTCCACACTTAGATTCCCTTGCCTATCCTTCAGTGGGCCAACCCTTTTCCTGGCTACCCTCTTGCTTTTTATGTACGTGTAAAAAGCCTTGGGATTTTCCTTAACCCTATTTGCCAATGACTTTTCGTGACCCCTTCTAGCCCTCCTGACTCCTTGCTTAAGTTCCTTCCTACTTTCCTTATATACCACACAGGCTTCATCTGTTCCCAGTCTTTTAGCCCTGACAAATGCCTCCTTTTTCTTTTTGGCGAGGCCTACAATATCTCTCGTTATCCAAGGTTCCCGAAAATTGCCGTATTTATCCTTCTTCCTCACAGGAACATGCCAGTCCTGAATTCCTTTCAACAGACACTTGAAAGCCTCCCACATGTCAGATGTTGATTTACCCTCAAACATCCGCCCCCAATCTAGGTTCTTCAGTTCCCGCCTAATATTGTTATAATTAGCCTTCCCCCAGTTTAGCACATTCACCCCAGGACCACTCTTATCCTTGTCGACGAGCACTTTAAAACTTACTGAATTATGGTCACTGTTCCCGAAATGCTCCCCTACTGAAACTTCTACCACCTGGCCGGGCTCATTCCCCAATACCAGGTCCAGTACCGCCCCTTCCCTAGTTGGACTGTCTACATATTGTTTTAAGAAGCCCTCCTGGATGCTCCTTACAAACTCTGCCCCGTCTAAGCCCCTGGCACTAAGTGAGTCCCAGTCAATATTGGGGAAGTTGAAGTCTCCCATCACCACAACCCTGTTGTTTTTACTCTTTTCCAAAATCTGTCTACCTATCTGCTCCTCTATCTCCCGCTGGCTGTTGGGAGGCCTGTAGTAAACCCCCAACATTGTGACTGCACTCTTCTTATTCCTGATCTCTACCCACATAGCCTCACTGCCCTCGGAGGTGTCCTCCCGTAGTACAGCTGTGATATCCTCCCTAACCAGTAGCGTAACTCCGCCTCCCCTTTTACATCCCCCTCTATCCCGCCTGAAACATCTAAATCCTGGAACGTTTAGCTGCCAATCCTGCCCTTCCCTCAACCAGGTGTCTGTAATGGCAACAACATCATAGTTCCAAGTACTAATCCAAGCTCTAAGTTCATCTGCCTTACCCGTAATACTTCTTGCATGAAAACATATGCACTTCAGGCCACCAGACTCGCAGGATGCCCTCTACCCGTTCGGAGACATCATGGACCCTGGCACCAGGGAGGCAACATACCATCCTGGAGTCTCTTTCACATTCACAGAAGCACCTATCTCTGCCCCTGACTTTAGAGTCCCCTATTACTATTGCTCTTCTGCGCTTTGACCCTCCCTTCTGACCATCAGAGCCAGCCGTGGTGCCACTGCTCTGGCTGCTGCTGGTTTCCCCTGATAGGCTATTCCCCCCGACAGTATCCAAAGGGGTATATCTGTTCGAGAGGGGGACAACCACAGGGGATTCCTGCACTGACTGCCTGCCCTTTCTGGTGGTCACTCATTTCTCTGCCTGCACCTTGGGTGTGACCACATTTATATAACTGCTATTTATGACGCTTTCCGCCACATGCATGCTCCTAAGTGCATTCAATTGCTGCTCCAACCGAACCATGCGGTCTGTGAGAAGCTCCAGTTGGGTGCACTTTCTGCAGATGAAGCCATCCGTGACGCTGGAAGCCTCCCGGACCTGCCACATCTCACAGTCAGAGCACTGCACCCCTCTAACTGACATACCACACAAGCCCTCCTCCTATTCCCCCGGCCTCATCTCAGCCTTTCATTAAAGCTTGCTGTTCCCACATGTGCTCTGAAAATAAGCGAAAAGGAGGATGGCGTGCTGGCCTTTATATTCTGAAGACGGGGGGGGTGGGGGGGAATCTTAGCCTCAGCTAAGATCCAGGCACCACATCCGAAGAAGGCTATGGCCCTGGAGGGAGCGCTGCATTGGCCCCAGAACAGTACCCAGAACAGTACCGAGGGTCAAACCATAAGGAGAGTTCACACCAACTGGAACACTTTTCTCAACTGCAGGATGCCCCAAAGCTCTTTACAGGCAATGGGGTGCAGCAATAGAGCAAATGCAACAGCCAATTAGGTCGCAGACAGCTCCCTCGTACAGCTGTGTGATAATGAACTAATAATCTGCGATAATGGCATTGATTAAAAGACTGACCAGGTCACGATGGCTACCTCCCTTGCTCGTATTCAAAAGTGTGCCATGTGATCTTTTACATCCAGCAGAAAGGACAGCCTGGGTCCCCAGTGCAGCATTGCATCCATGAGATAGCACCTCCAACAGTGCAGCACTCCTTCAGCATTGCATTTGGTAGACGACCTGGATTTGTATTCTCAAGTCCTTGAATTGGAAGGCGCAACATTCAGAGATATATCAACTAAGCCACAGAGGACGCAACAAACTCTCCTCTGCAAATGGCAGTGGATGAGGTGCAATTTTGCGTGTCAATTTTCCACATTCCAGGTTCCCATTCTTGGCAATGCAATCAAGAAAGCCATTCCTGGAAGCACTAGCCCGTCCCTATTTGTCAACCAAGGGCAATGTGCAATCTGATACCGTCTGAAGATTCCGATCAGCAGGATTCATGGAAAAGCTCCTGGGCGTGATTCTCCGTTTCAGAAACTAAGTGTTTTTTTGTTTTAAATTTAGATTACCCAATTATTTTTTCCAATTAAGGGGCAATTTAGCATGGCCAATCCACCTACCCTGCACATCTTTGGGTTGTGGGGGCGAAGCCCACGCAGACACGGGGAGAATGTGCAAACTCCACATGGACAGTGACCCAGGGCCGGGATCGAACCTGGGGACCTCAGCGCCGTGAGGCAGCTGTGCTAACCACTAGGCCACCGTGCTGCTCTCAGAAACTAAGTGTTGACGCTGGAACTGAATCGGTAAACTTTTACGACAACTAAATGGTGCCAATCCCAGAGCTATTCATGATCCGTTAATGGGCTAGCACCGGTACCGCGCGGAACTCGATCGATTCCAATTGAAAAACTGTGTCCGATTCGCCGGGGATTGCTATTCGAGAGGCTGACAAACTGAGACGCATATTAGCGACTCCGCTCCCCACACACACTCATCTCAGCCAACAAGGTGGCAGCATGGAGGGTGGCACCCTGGTACACAGACGCAGAGTTTGAGACCTTGCTGGATGCCGTGGAGGAAAGGCTGGCCACCCCCTTCCCCAGGGTGGGTAGGAGGCTGCCACCCACCACCGTACACCGGGCCTGGGCGCAGGTGGCGGAGGTCATGAGCGCCGTGGGCCCCACCACCAGGACCGGAGAGCAATGCAGGAAAAAGCTGCATGACCTCCCCAGGGCGGCCAGGTCAAGTAACCTGCACCGTGCCCCTGTCACCAACCACCGTCCCACGCACCCATAAACCCCCCCCCCTCCACCCGGAGGGAACCGAGCACCACTCGCCGGCAATGTGGCAATCCTCATCCTGCACCACATGGCAGCATCCAATACCGCCCACCAGGGCCGGGATCCCTGGCCACAAAGGCTGTTCACCGCCTGGCTGCACATGCCCGACTGCTGAACACCCCCCACCCCCCAACCACAGAGAGAGAGAAAGACGTCTGGAGGGGACTGTAGTGACCAGTGGTCCCTCACCAACAGTGGAGCGGTGAGCACAGGGCATGGTCAGTGGGCCTGGAGAGAGGGCCGTCACCGAGGCAGAGTCAGCATCTGGCAGCCAAGTGAGCCCCCGCTGAGTTGCAGTGTCCTGTTGGCACACGTGGAAGACCGCTACACAACCTACTCACCACCCCACCTCCCCCTCACCACCCCCACACCAACCCCTCAACCACCCCCTCACCACCACAGCTCCCCCTCACCTCCCCCACACCAACACCTCACCAACCCACCTCCCCCCACCACCCCCACAACAACCCCTCACCAGCCCACCTCCCCCACACCAACCCCTCAGCACCACAGCTCCCCCTCACCTCCCCCACACCAACACCTCACCACCCCACCTCCCCCCACCACCCCCACAACAACCCCTCACCAGCCCACCTCCCCACACCAACCCCTCACCACCACAGCTCCCCCTCACCTCCCCCACACCAACACCTCACCAGCCCACCTCCCCTCACCACCCCCACACCACCCCCTCACCACCCCACCGACCCCACACCAACCCCTCAACCACCCCCTCACCACCACAGCTCCCCCTCACCTCCCCCACACCAACACCTCACCACCCCACCTCCCCCACACCAACCCCACACCACCACAGCTCCCCCTCACCTCCCCCACAACAACCCCTCACCAGCCCACCTCCCCCACACCAACCCCTCACCACCACAGCTCCCCCTCACCTCCCCCACACCAACACCTCACCAGCCCACCTCCCCTCACCACCCCCACACCACCCCCTCACCACCCCACCGACCCCACACCAACCCCTCAACCACCCCCTCACCACCACAGTTCCCCCTCACCACCCCCACACCACCCCCACACCACCCCCTCACCACCCCACCACCCCCACACCAACCCCTCAACCACCCCCTCACCACCACAGCTCCCCCTCACCTCCCCACACCAACACCTCACCAGCCTACCTCCCCCTCACCACCCCCACACCACCCCCTCACCACCCCACCACCCCCACACCACCCCCTCACCAGCCCACCTCCCCCTCACCACCCCCACACCACCCCCTCACCACCCCACCTACCCCACACCAACCCCTCACCAGCCCACCTCCCCCACACCAACACCTCAACCACCCCCTCACCACCACAGCTCTCCCTCATCACCCCCTCACCACCCCCTCACCACCCCCTCCCCTCCCCCTCACCACCACCACAGCACCCCCACACCAACACCTCAACCACCCCCTCACCACCACACCACCCCCTCACCACCCCCTCACCCCGCCACACCAACACCTCACCAGCCCACCTCCCCACACCAACCCCTCAACCACCCACTCACCACCCCAGCTCCCCCTCATCACCCCCTTACTATCCCCTCACCAGCCCACCTCCCCCACCACCACTCAACACCACTCAACACCCCCTCACCACCCCCACACCACCCCCTCACCGCCCCACCATGCCCTTTCCACCCCCACACCACCTCCTCAACCACTCTCACACCACCCCACCTCCCCCTCATCACACCCTTACCATCCCCTCACCAGCGCACATACCCCACACCAACCCCTCAACCACCCCCTCACCAGCCCACCTCCCCCTCACCACCCCATACCACATCCTCAACACACCATCTCCCCCACACCAACCCCTTAACCACCCCCTCACCACCCCACCTCCCCCCTCATCACCCCCTTACCATCCCCTCACCAGCCCACCTACCCCACACCACCCCCTCAACCACTCCCTCACCACCCCACACCACCCCCATACGGTAGCATTGTGGATAGCACAATTGCTTCACAGCTCCAGGGTCCCAGGTTCGATTCCAGTTTGGGTCACTGCCTGTGCGGAGTCTGCATGTTCTCCCCGTGTCTGCGTGGGTTTCCTCCGGGTGCTCCGGTTTCCTCCCACAGTCCAAAGATGTGCAGGTTAGGTGGATTGCCCAAGCTAAATTGCCCTTAGTCCAAAATTGCCCTTAGTGTTGGGTGGGGTTACTGGGTTATGGGGATAGGGTGGAGCTGTGGACCTTGAGTCGGGTGCTCTTTCCAAGAGCCGGTGCAGACTCGATGGGCCGAATGGCCTCCTTCTGCACTGTAAATTCTATGTTCACTATGTTCACCCCCACCCCAACCCGCGATCTGATCATGCATCATGTCTTGTGTCTTGCAGTATCACCTGGCGATGAGGTGGGCCCTTCTGGTGTACCCCCACCCCCGACCCCACCCCCAAGTGTAGTCCAGCGAGGAGTCGGCAACGGACAGCGACACGAGGCCCCAAACACCAGCCCTTGTCACTGCGGAACACCAGTCCGGGGGCGACACTGACCTTCCGTCACAGCTGTCATCAGCACCCTCCACCATCCCAGAGACACTCACCTCGGTTGGGCACGTTAGTGAAGAGGCTTCTGGGCACTATCCGGTGCTCAACACACAGATCAGGTAGAGGTAGGAACTACCAAGGGGGCAGGCAGTCGGAGGTCGGCCTGACCCCAGGGACTAGCTGCCGCCCAGTCGCATCTCAGGTTTCTGGAAAGGGCGCTCCCATCGATAATGGAGACGCAGACGCAAAGCTGGAGACTACATGAGGGGGTGTCAGCAACTAACCAATGCTTCAAGGTGCTGGTGAAGGAACCCAACCTTCTGCAGGGGCAGTAGGCAGTGCTGGCCATGCATGCCATCCAGGCCTACACTGCACAGGTGGCATTCACGACTGTGGCCTTGGGGGCAAAGATATCAGCCATGGGTCAGGATGTCCAAGGCCTGGGGCACTCTGTGCGGGCGGAGGCCAAGCCAGGGCTATGTACCAGGGCCACCTGGACATTGCAGTGGCTCTCCAGAGCTTCGTCCAAGCACAACGGTTTATGGCTGAGGGCGTCGACGGCATTGCCCGGGCGCTACCTGACCTGAGCCAGTCCCAGAGGGAGGTGGCACAGTAACCAGGTGATGTGGCACAATCCCAGAAGAAGGTAGCACAGTCCCTGTGCTCAATGGCCGCGAGCATGGAGACCCTGGTTGAGACGAGAGCAGGCCTCCAGGACTGGCAGTGCCAAATGGTGGGTGAGCCCCAGGCGTTCGCTCCAGTCACACCCCTGTCCCAAGGAGTAGCCCAGGGGCCACCAGAAAGCCCAAGGGAGGAGGAGGTGTTGGCGGCCTGGCACATCCGATGGGCTGCGGGCAGAACAGGGTGGCACCATGCCACTTGGGATATCCAAGCGACTGCCGGGCCCATCCAGGCTGGGTCGCTCCTGTGGACAGCCGCAAAGGGGACCCAGGTCTCAGGGCGGGAATCACAGCAGGCCTCCTTCACTCCTGATATACCGTCTGGGATTAACCTAGACGTCGCGTTAGGGCCCCTAAGGCCAGTGAGGTAGGCACCAGTTAGGTTGGCACTGGGACAGGACACAGGATAGCATTAGGGGCTAGGGCACAAATTGATACAGAGATGTTCACCTGTTATGTTCAAAATAAACCCGTGCACAAAAGTTCCAACCTGCCTCGGTGCTCTTTTAGAAGGGTGCACGGGCTGGGCTGGGCTGGCTGCAGAGGGGGCGCTAGGGGAGGGCGGGAGATTGGACGTGGGCAGAGGCCGTGACCTCGAGGTCGGACATCACCCCTGTACCTCGTCCCTCCCCTTCCTCTCAACCCCAAACAACCCTCACCTCTGCCACCCCAAGGGTTGGGTGAGACCATGTGATGGAATGGCCAGCTCGCACGCAGGGATCATCCAAGTGGACGGTGGAAAGTGCCACCATGGGCAGGAGTCAGAAGTTGTCAAACGGTGCGGAGCATCAGAGCTTATCGTAAAGCGGGTTGTCATCATCCTCCATCCCCTGGACCAGATCTGCCGTAACTGCCTACCCAGGGCCCCCACCCCATAATGAAGAAGGTAGGAATCATGTAGGGGGTTGCATGGGTGGAGTGGTCATGGAAGGGGGTAGTTGGCCGGGGGTGGGGGTGGTGTGATGGGATGTTCGTGCCATCGGTCAGGCCCCCAGATCGGTGATCTTGGAGGTGATTAGTGCGTCCCGTGTGCGTGGCCCGTGGCGCACACAATGTGCAGCCTCCTGTGCCTGCCCAATCCCAAGGCCGTGCCCATCCTGGCCCTCCTCTGCGTCCTCCTCGTCAGACAAGGCCTGACGTTTATCCTCCTCCTCCAGTGACATTGTGGAGGATGCAGCAGGCCACCATGATGTGGGAGATCCCACTAGCGCTACTCTGGAGGGTCCCTCCAGAGTGGTCCAGGCATCTGAGCCACATGTTCAGGATTCACCGCTCGATCACGCCGCTGGTTGCTGCATGTGTGTCATTGTAGCAGGTCTCTATGTCGGTCTGTGGCCTCTGAATAGGCGCCACTAGCCACGACTGCAGCAGATAGCCCCTGACGCTCCAGAGCCAAGCCCTCACCCGGGGATGTGCCTCAAAGGTGTGAGGAACCATTGAGTGTGCCAGGATGAAGGCTTAGTGCACACTGCCCGGGTATCGGGGGCAGACGTGATGTGCAGTTGATGGTCACACACCAGCTGCCCGTTCATCGAGTGGAACCCCTTTCAGTTTGTGAAGAATGGTCCATCATGGACTGGTGCTCACAGGGGACATGCATGTTGCCGATCACCCCAGACCTGGGCATCCTGGCGATGGCGGTGAACCCCGCTGCCCAGGCATTTTGGTGGGCTCAGTCCACATGGAATTTGATATATTGTGCCAACCGGGCATATAGGGCCTCAGCTCAGCCGGAGTCTTCGACGGCATGCCCAGTCCAGCAGGTCCTGGAATGACAGGCACTGCCAGGACAGACGAGGTCTGAGGCGGCAGCTCCTTCCAACCGCCTCCTTGGCCTGTTGGGCAGCCGGCTTGCTTTTCTCTCCAGCTGGCTCCTGTCCCTCTGGTGCAGGCTCCACTGCTGAAGAGTCCTCCCCGGACAGCTCCTGCTCGCACAACCTCAGTGCATCCCCCAGGGCCGCAGCGGTTAGGGTGAAGGCCACTGTTCCTGGTTGAATTCCGAAGTCCATTGTCTGCAGGGGGTAAAAGGCAGGCATGTTAGCATGGTGTGTACCCCCATGCCCAACCAGGTCCACCAGGTTACACGGTGGCCCTGGCCTGCACTGCAACCCCCCGAATGGCCTGCACTGCAACCCCCGAATGTTACCCTGCCCTCTCCCTCCTCACCCATCCCCACATCCACACTTGGCCATTCCCCCAGCACTCTGTCCCCCGCTGGCCCCAGCGGTGCCCAGCACTGAGGGGGCCTCTGGCCCCAGCACCCATCCCTGCCGTTATGGGTACCAGTGGCTGGCCCTACCAATGCCAGAGGCTCTGCGGCCCATGTCCAGCACCCTCTTATAAGGGCTACTGTGGGCATTGCCCTTGGGTGGCCCGCGTGATGCGATGCCAGCGGGTGGCACCTGGTTGTGGGGATGGTGGGGATGGTAGGCTGGAGGGGCGGTGGAGTGCGGGGTTGGTGAGGTAGGGGGCACACATTCGGCCGGTGTCACTCATGAGCCACTCATGAGCGGTCAGTATGGGGTCCGTGCCTGGACACCCCGGTCCCCAGGGGGGTGCGGGGGGGGGGCATCACCCCGACCCAGTGGCTCATCGCCTGGTCGTCCTCCACTACTCCCCCACTTTCCCCCCCCCCGCCATGGCAGACACACCCTCCCCCATCAGCCATCCCTACGAGCAGTACCGTGCATTAAATTTCAAGCTCAGTACTTCAACATCACTCAAGCGTGACATGGAATGCACTTAACTCCCTTTGATGTGGTCGATGTTTGTAAATATTGTGCTTTCAACACTTAGACTTACTCATCCATGAAGAAGATGAATGGAGCAAGGCTCACAGCTGGTTTCTTGAAGCTGTCAGTTACAGCCCACTACCAAAAATGAATAACTTGCAGCTAAAGTATCTGAAGGGTATAAACACAGATCACAGCTGTTCTCTTTCCAGCAATGGACACCTGGTGCTTCCAGAAAAGTGTTACAGCCGTAATTCTTTTCACTGCCCCATCTCGTTTTTCTGGGAAGTTCTGTGTGTGTGTGTGTGGGGGGGGTCCTTCTTTTAAGAGGGCCCTGTGGGGGGGTCCCTTTAGTTAAGGGGTCCCTGTGGGGTGTTCCATTAGTTAGGGTGCCCCTGTGGGGGCTTCCCTATTTAGGGGGTCCTTGGGGGGATCACCCCTTATTTGGGGGAAGGGGGAGCACCCAGAATTTCTGGGCGGGGCTTCTTTGAGACGCGGGAGGGGTTGGCGAGCCATGGGACGTTGCTATAAGGCCGCCAGCTCAAAATGCCCGTATCCCTCGCCATGTATAAATTTGCATGGCTAGGGTACTGAATTGCTGGCAGCGCAAACCATGTGCAATTCATCTGCAGCAGGAGAACAAAGAGCACGATCCAATGGCCACGCTGTGCTCAAAAGACATCTCGCCGCAGCACAGCGCAGCGTGCAACGCCTCGTGACATCACGTTGCGGTGTAAATCCCGCCGGATCAGGCTGGGGGTGCACTGCATGGATGTTGGTCGAGTGCGGGGGGGGGGCAAGGACCCTCCCATTGTGCGTGTGGGCTTGGGAGGGGGTCATGTGTCACTTCGGGGGCCTTGGAGATCGGGACACCATTTTTAAATGGCATCCCGATCTCTCGCTACACTGTGGAGGTCTGGCGAGCAGAGCTCCCCAATGTACAAAACGGGGCTATGTGCAGCCTCGGCGCGTGTTCCCCGCTGAAGTCTCTTATACAACTGTGAGCGGCGAGAAACAGGCGGTTAAACGCACTCACGATGGGACTTTGTTCCCAATTAGTTGAACCACGCCCACAGTCTCCCAAATGGAGAACGTCACCCATGCAGTTTAGGGGAATTGGCCATGTTAAATTGCCCGTGTATAGGGATGTGCAGGTTCGGTTACAAGGATAAAGTGGACGCATGGGCCGAAGTAGAGTGCTCTTTCGGAGGGTCAGTGCAGACTCGATGGGCCAATTGGCCTCCTTCTGCACTGTGGAGATTCTATGATGTGTCAACATTTTCCTAGTTACCCGTTGTCCATAGTAACACTTGGCTCAGTTTTTAAATAAGAAAAGATCAATTTTAACTCACTCATCAGCCTTCACTGATTGTCCGATTGATGGAGATCTGAGGCTATGAGCGTTGACCGTTCGTACATACATGACAAGAAAGGCTCATGGGGCAGCACGGTAGCGCAGTGGGTTAGCCCTCTTGCCTCACGGCACCGAGGTCCCAGGTTCGAATTCCGGCTCTGGGTCACTGTCCGTGTGGAGTTTGCACATTCTCCCCGTGTTTGGGCGGGTTTCGCCCCCACAACCCAAAGAAGTGCAGGGTAGGTGGATTGGCCACGTTAAATTGCCCCTTAATTGGAAAAAGTGAATTGGGTATTCTAAATTTAAAGAAAAAAAAAGAAAGGCTCATTGTTATTCATTTCAGGCTGGACACCAACACAACGAGATTGTCCATCTGATTTCAGCTGGACTTTAGAAAGTACCGGAGGATAGGCGAACACTATCGTGGGACAGTCCTACTATGCCGGGGCCCGAATGCATTCAGGAAGAGTAAGGAGAGGAAAAGGAAAGAAAGAAATTGCTGAAACCTTTGAGCCTGATCCTTCCTGCAAAAGTTGCAACTGTGATTTTGTGGAGATTCTTTGTTTACAGTGGCCAATTAGTGGGAGCTTATAACTGACTGACGTGACAGGTAAATATTAATGGAGTATGCAAGGGTATGGAGATTATGGGCAAAGAAGTGACGCTAGGCAGGAATTGGCAACAAAAAGGTGCCTTTATTGGATTACAAAATGAATGGGAATGCACTGAAAAGAAACGGGACTTTTGAAAGAGGGGGCACAAAGCAGGAAATGGCAGCAAAGCCAATCATGACAAGTGGAATTCAGTGCATTACAATTATTCTCATACAATACAAATAGCTCTTGGGCCAGAAGTATACATGTCTCAACATGCCACCATGAATATTAGAGGAAAAAAAAAAATGCGCCTCAGAAACTACTAATGAGTTAGGTTGGATGCTGCTCGACATCTGCAGTTAGAGGATTACTCGGTTTGAAGAAAAACATTTAAGAAATAAATGAACAAATAATCTCTCAGTGGTCCCAAGTTCAATCTCTGCCTTGAACCAGGATAGTCACGAGGGGTTGTGCAATTTGGCCTCAGTGTTCCCGAGATAGAGAAATTTAATAGCAAATAAATGAAGAAGAGCCCCGGAGCCCCCCCCCCCCTTTCCTGATGACAAGCCGAGGAGCCGACTAATGATGTGTTGACCGCTTGTGAATACTGGATTGGCGCGACATGAGAAAAGAATGAAAGGTGTGCATTTACATAGCACCTGTCACATCCCCAGGAATCCCAACGTGCTTTGCAGGCAATGAGGCACTTGTAAAGTGTAATTGCTTTTGTACGGTGGTGGGGGGGGGGGGGGGGGCGCAGTCACTTTGCGCACAGCAAGCTCCCACAAACAACAATGTGATCATGGCCAGATAATCTGTTTCTGTTGATTGAGGGATAAATATTGTGCAGGACACCAAGGCCAGGATTTCACGGCCCCGCCACAGCACGTGTCCTGTCGGCTGATGCAGTGGGGCCATTTAAATGGCCGTTCGCTTCAGCGGGCCTGTTAACTCCTATCGTGCGGGAGAGACCTTATGATCTGGGCCCAAGGATAGATAACCTGCTTTGCTTTCAAGTGGTGGCACAGGATGTTTCCTCTCCACTCAACAGAGCAGAGTGGGCCTCAGTTTAACATCTCATCCAAAAGATGACAAGTACAGCACTCCATAAGACCATAAGCTGAAGGAGCAGAAGAAGGCCATTCAGCCCATCGAGTCTTCTCCGCTATTCAATGATTTCGTGACTGAGCTGAGGTGATCATCCTCAACTCCACTTTCCCGTCTTATCCCCATAGTCCTTAATTCCCTGACTGATTAGAAACCTGTCAATCTTAGGGGCGGCACAGTGGTGCAGTGGTTAGCACCGCTGCCTACGGCGCTGAGGACCCGGGTTCGACCTTGGTCCCAGGTCACTGTCCGTGTGGAGTTTGCTCCCGGTCTCACCCCCACAACCCAAAGATGTGCAAGTTAGATGGATTGGCCACACTAAATTGTCCCTTAATTGGAAAAAAATAACTGGGTACTCTAAATTTATATTTAAAAAATAGAAGAAATCTATCAATCTCAGCCTTCAACATAGCTAGCGGCCCTCTATAGTCCGCTAGATTCCACAGATTCACCACTCTCTGAGAGAAGAAATTCCTAATCTCTGTTTTAAATGGGTGACCCGTTACTCTGAGAATAGACTCTCCCACAAGGGGAAACAACCTCTCAGCATCTATCCTGTCAATCCTCGATTCCAGCCTTGGGTGGCTGTTTGTGTGAAATTTGCACGTTCGCCTCTTGTCTGCTCTGGTTTCCTCCCACAGCCCAAAGATGAGAAGGTTGGGTGGATTGATCATGATCCATGCGCGGAGTTACGGGGATAGAGTGGGGAGTAGGCCTAGGTAGGGTGCTCTTTTGGAGGGTCAGTGAAGACTCGATCGGCCGAACGGCCTCCTTCTGCACTGTAAGGATTCTAAGAATTCTTCTAAACCCCCACGATACTGTACTGGTAAAACAACTTAGACTTTCAGCTAAGCCTCTAGAATGGGACTTGAATCTGTCACCTTCCAGATCAAAGGCAAGAGTGCTATTGACTGTTCCACTGTGCACACCAAATGAAGCACTGTTCATTGTATAGGCTCTCATACCATGTTACAGTGGGTAGTGTAGCCATCTGGGATGGCCACGTCCCGATTACAAAATGGACACTTTGCAAAGAATGCAGGGAAAATTGGACAATACCGAGAAAGCAAGCAGGTGCAAGGTTTGTCTGTTGATTGGAGCCATAGCTCCCAGACAAGATCAATACTGCAGAACCATCTACATACTAATGAGCCATCCCCGGGAACAAAATGGTAACATTTAGGTAAACAATGCTAAGACAGACAGCCCGGCGCCAGAGGAGACTAAAACAAAGCAGACCAACGGCCACCTAGGACACGCCCAGCAACCAGGGAACCCACCCCTCTATTGGAGGAAAATCGATAACAACAATTGGGAAACGGCCCAATTAACTGGGGCCAAGTTTAAGGCCTGCCCAAAAGCCCTTTCGAGTATAAAAAAGGACTCCCCAAGAGAGAATCGCTCTCTTGGCCTTGGCTCTCAGCGCGAAGAGACTTGCCAAAGCTGCTCCAGACCAAGTAAGTTCCAGGTCAATGCACGCTACGAGATAGACGCTCCTAGTTGCTACCCTGTAAACAGCTCAACCCAGCAGCCTCAGAACCGAGCAACGGCCATTGTTCCTCTGACTGAGTGGACACCCAAAGCTAAGTATAGGCTTTTAGTAGTAGTGATAGTTTAGGTTGTAGAGTTTAATGCATGAGTATATTTGACTGTGTGTAAATAAATGAGCATTGCTTTTGAACTTACTAACTGGCCTATCGAATCTTTGATCTGTATTCGGTTTTGAACCTTGTGGCGGTGTCGAAAGATACCTGGCGACTCTTGAACAAACGTAATTAAACAGAGCCAAATTAAGAGAGAACGCAATTAGGAACAGTGGTATTTAACACCCTCCCTCCAAGATGAGATTGGAGTCTGAGAGAGCATTTAATTATGTGAGAGAGTGTCGGGTGTAGTGTCTGTTGCCTCCCTGCCTCCGTCCCAATTACGTTTGAGGACGGAAAGCTCCTGGGCCTTTCGGAGGAGGAGAAGCAGTCTCTGTCAGGGAGAGAACCTGAGAACATCTACGACCCTCAGAAGGTAAGAAGGTAAATAAGTGTTTTTTACTCATTTTTACTTTTATTACCTTTTCAAATTGTGTGTGTGGAGGGCGGGAACTGAAGTGACATCACAGAAAAGCTGTGACCTGAGTGGCTGGTTGGGAATCTACACTAAATTAAAAAAATTAAGCATTATTAACTAATTAAACATAATTACTTAATTATAATTTAGAGGGGTATCTAAGCCAGAGATCAGAGAGTACTATATTTAGCTTTCACATTTAGAGTAGAAATCTAATGCTAGGAAACAGATAGTTAACAGTAATTTAAAATAAAAACGTTTAAAAAAAACCTTTTAATTTTAAGTTACTAATTAATTGACGCAATGTCAGTTAGAGGGGTGCAGTGCTCTGACTGTGCGATGTGGCAGGTCTGGGAGGCTTCCAGCGTCTCGGATGGCTTCATCTGCAGAAAGTGCACCCAACTGGAGCTCCTCACAGACCGCATGGTTCGGTTGGAGCAGCAATTGGATGCACTTAGGAGCATGCAGGTGGCGGAAAGAGTCATAGATCGCAGTTATATAAATGTGGTCACACCCAAGATGCAGGCAGAGAAATGGGTGACCACCAGAAAGGGCAGGCCGTCAGTGCAGGAATCCCCTGTGGTTGTCCCCCTCTCGAACAGGTATACCCCTTTGGATACTGTCGGGGGGGATAGCCTATCAGGGGAAAACAGCAGCAGCCAGAGCAGTGGCACCACGGCTGGCTCTGATGTTCAGAAGGGAGGGTCAAAGCGCAGAAGAGCAATAGTAATAGGGGACTCTATATTCAGGGGCACAGATAGGCACTTCTGTGGACGTGAAAGAGACTCGAGGATGGTATGTTGCCTCCCTGGTGCCAGGGTCCAGGATGTCTCTGAACGGGTAGAGGGCATCCTGAAGAGGGAGGGCAAACAGGCAGAGGTTGTTGTACATATCGGTACTAACGACATAGGCAGGAAGGGGCATGAGGTCCTGCAGCAGGAGTTCCGGGAGCTAGGCAGAAAGTTAAAAGACAAGACCTCTTTTAACAGAATATCACAGCTGTACTACGGGAGGACACCTCAGAGGGCAGTGAGGCGATATGGGTAGAGATCAGGAATAAGAAGGGTGCAGTCACAATGTTGGGGTTTACTACAGGCCTCCCAACAGCCAGCGGGAGATAGAGGAGCAGATAGGTAAACAGATTTTGGAAAAGAGTAAAAACAACAGGGTTGTGGTGATGGGAGACTTCAACTTCCCCAATATTGACTGGGATTCACTTAGTGCCAGGGGCTTAGATGGGGCAGAGTTTGTATGGAGCATCCAGGAGGGCTTCTTAAAACAATATGTAGACAGTCCAACTAGGGAAGGGGCGGTACTGGACCTGGTACTGGGGAATGAGCCCGGCCAGGTGGTAGAAGTTTCAGTAGGGGAGCATTTCGGGAACAGTGACCACAATTCAGTAAGTTTTAAAGTGCTGGTGGACAAGGATAAGAGTGGTCCTAGGATGAATGTGCTAAATTGGGGAAAGGCTAATTATAACAATATTAGGCGGGAAATGAAGAACCTAGATTGGCGGCGGATGTTTGAGGGCAAATCAACATCTGACATGTGGGAGGCTTTCAAGTGTCAGTTGAAAGGAATTCAGGACCGGCATGTTCCTGTGAGGAAGAAGGAAAAATACGGCAATTTTTGGGAACCTTGGATAACGAGAGATATTGTAGGCCTCGTCAAAAAGAAAAAGGAGGCATTTGTACGGCTAAAAGGCTGGGAACAGACGAAGCCTGTGTGGAATATAAGGAAAGTAGGAAGGAACTTAAGCAAGGAGTCAGGAGGGCTAGAAGGGGTCACGAAAAGTCATTGGCAAATAGGGTTAAGGATAATCCCAAGGCTTTTTACACGTACATAAAAAGCAAGAGGGTAGCCAGGGAAAGGGTTGGCCCACTGAAGGCTAGGCAAGGGAATCTATGTGTGGAGCCAGAGGAAATGGGCGAGGTACTGAATGAATACTTTGCATCAGTATTCACCAAAGAGAAGGAATTGGTAGATGTTGAGTCTGGAGAACGGTGTGTAGATAGCGTGGGTCACATTGAGATCCAAAAAGACGAGGTTTTGGGCATCTTAAAAAATATTAAGGTAGCTAAGTCCCCAGGGCCTGATGGGATCTACCCCAGAATACTGAAGGAGGCTGGAGAGGAAATTGCTGAGGCCTTGACAGAAATCTTTGGATCCTCACTGTCTTCAGGTGATGTCCCGGAGGACTGGAGAATAGCCAATGTTGTTCCTCTGTTTAAGAAGGGTAGCAAGGTTAATCCAGGGAACTACATGCCGGTGAGCGTTACTTCAGTGGTAGTGAAATTGCTGGTGAGAATTCTTCGAGACAGGATCTACTCCCATGTGGAAGCAAATGGACGTATTAGTGAGAGGCAGCATGGTTTTGTGAAGGGGAGGTCGTGTCTCACTAACTTGATAGGGTTTTTCGAGGAGGTCACAAAGATGATTGATGCAGGTAAGGCAGGGGACTTTAGTAAGGCCTTTGACAAGGTCCCTCATGGTAGACTAGTACAAAAGGTGAAGTCACACGGGATCAGGGGTGATCTGGCAAGGTGGATTCAGAACTGGCTAGGTCATAGAAGACAGAGAGTAGCAATGGAAGGATGCTTTTCTAATTGGAGGGCTGTGACCAGTGGTGTTCCACAGGGATCAGTGCTGGGACCTTTGCTGTTTGTAGTATATATAAATGATTTGGAGGGAAATGTAACTGGTCTGATTAGTAAGTTTGCAGATGACACAAAGGTTGGTGGAATTGCGGATAGCGATAGGACTGTCAGAGGATACAGCAGGATTTAGATTGTTTGGAGACTTGGGCAGAGAGATGGCAGATGGAGTTTAATCCGGACAAATGTGAGGTAATGCATTTTGGAAGGTCTAATGCAGGTAGGGAAAATACAGTGAATGGTAGAACCCACAAGAGTATTGAAAGTCAGAGAGATCTAGGAGTACAGGTCCACAGGTCACTGAAAATGGCAACACAGGTGGAGAAGGTACTCAAGAAGGCATACAGCATGCTTGCCTTCATTGGCCGGGGCATTGAGTATAAAAATTGGCAAGTCATGTTGCAGCTGTATAGAACCTTAGTTAGGCCACACTTGGAGTATAGTGTTCAATTCTGGTCGCCACACTACCAGAAGGATGTGGAGGCTTTAGAGAGGGTGCAGAAGAGATTTACCAGAATGTTGCCTGGTATGGAGGGCATTAGCTATGAGGAGCAGTTGAATAAACTCGGTTTGTTCTCACTGGAACGAAGGAGGTTGAGGGGCGACCTGATAGAGGTCTACAAAATTATGAGGGGCATAGACAGAGTGGATAGTCAGAGGCTTTTCCCCGGGGTAGAGGGGTCAATTACTAGGGGGCATAGGTTTAAGGTGAGAGGGGCAAGGTTTAGAGTAGATGTACGAGGCAAGTTTTTTACACAGAGGGTAGTGGGTGCCCGGAACTCGCTACCGGAGGAGGTGGTGGAAGCAGGGACGATAGTGACATTTAAGTGGAATCTTGACAAATACATGAATAGGATGGGAATAGAGGGATAAGGACCCAGGAAGTGTAGGAGATTGTAGTTTAGTCGGGCAGCATGGTCGGCACGGGCTTGGAGGGCCGAAGGGCCTGTTCCTGTGCTGTACATTTCTTTGTTCTTTGTTCTTTGTTCTTATGCCCAACCACAATTACTGTCAACTTTAACGGCCTCGTGGTGCTGCCGCTGGTATTGAACTAGCAGCATGCTAGCGCAGTTGGCACATGGTGAGACATAAAGCAAACCCTGGACTCTTTGCCCGCGGGCTCCCGGGGGTGGCGTTCCTCGGTACCAGGCACTCGGAATCCAGCATCAGGGAGGAGGGAGGTCCCACTGAGAGCCGCCCAGCTGCCTTTCCCGAACCCCCTACCACCTCCCCCATCACCAACAGCCAAGACCCCCATCATGTCCTGTGGCCTTGATCCCTCACTGACCCTGGGCCTGTGGTGGGTGCATTGGCCGGCGCCGTTCCACCAGTGTTGCTGCCTGCGATGCAGAGCTGCCAGCCTCTGGTTTGCCCATAACCCTCCGAGGGTGGATATACCACGCTCTGGGGTCCTTGATCCAGCGGGAGGCCTGCCTCGAGCCACTTAAGTGCCTGGTTAGCACAGACCTTCCACAGAGGAGGCAACATGGCACTCTCGCTGGGTTTCTAACTGCTGGGCGAGGCCCTCATTGCCAATTTGAATTCCACCATTGAGTCTGCAGGTGGATTCATGCTGTTCAGCCCAATGACCCAGGGTTTATCCTTCACATGAGGCCCCACCCATCCAGCTTCATTTTATATTGTCAGTGCAGAAAGGTCATTTGAGTATCTCACAGAATCCAAGGCTGGAATTTTATAGCCTTCCTGCTGCGGCAGATTTTAGCCATGGCCCGCCGGCGCGACTCTCCATTATGCCGGTCGGTCAATGGGGTTTCCCATTGTAGGGCAGTTCCAACCCATCGGGAAACCCCCGGGTGCCGGTAAAACGGAGAATCCCGCCGGCGGAGAATCCTGCCCAGGGATGGGCCATTCAGCCCTTCGAGCCTGCTCCGCCATTCAATAGGATCATGGCTGATCTAACGCTCGCTCAGGCCACTTTCCTGCCTTATCTCCGTGACCCTTATTTCCTCCACTGATTATAAGAGTCCTGCTCCCAGGGCCGGAAGAGGCGGCTCTGCCCCCAACTTTCCAGACGGTTGCTGGGCGCAACGACTTCAGGGCCTATGAGCAACAGCTTCTCAACTACTTCAACAACAGCAGTTTGTATGGCAACATTAGTGTAGTAAGATGTGGGGCAGCATGGTGGCGCAGTGGTTAGCACTGCTGCCTCATGACGCCGAGGTCCCAGGTTCGATCCCGGCTCTGGGTCACTGTCCGTGTGGAGTTTGCACGTTCTCCCCGTGTTTGCGTGGGCTTCATTCCCACAACCCAAAGATGTGCAGGGTAGGTGGATTGGCCACGCTACATTGCCCCTAAATTTGGGAAAAAATGAATTGGGTACTCAAACTTTTTTTAAAAATGTGTCGTAAGATGTCCAAAGGTACTTCACGGGCAGAACCTGAAAGTATTAAGAGACATCACAACATGTTTAGTTAATGAGATAGACTGTAGGCAATTTGGAGGAAGAGAAAGAGGTAGAGAGGCGGAGAGGTTCAGGGAGGAATATCTAGAGCTTAGGGCCCAGTCAACTAAAGGTTCGGCCGCCAACAGTGGGGCAAAGGAAATTGGGTGAGCTCGAGAGATCAGAATTGGAGGAGCACAGAGATCTCGGAGGATAATAGGATGGGAGAGTTTATTTGAATAAATAAACAGATAGAGAGCTTGTGAGTTATCTTACCTGCTGGCCGAGCTGTGCTCACGCATAATTACTGGGATATTTTAATTTACACTGAACGCAGGGGCAGTATTTTATGGCTGATATCCACCCAGAAGAATGTCGACAACAGGTAATCATAGGCGACACGGTGGGGGCGAAACCCATGCAAACACGGGGAGAATGTGCAAACTCCGACCCAGGACCGGGATCGAACATGGGACCTTGGCGCCGTGAGGCAGCAATGCTAACCACTGCACCACCGTGCTGCCCGTGTGTTAGGGCCACCCAGACCACCCCTCTGGACACCCTCATACCCCAGCTGTATCATCAAGAGCCAAGCTCAATCAGGGCTCACCAGCTGTTGGCACTCCTCAGAAGCGCTGCCGCACTGCAGGGGAAGCAGGGGATCAGCAGAGCTCACCCCAACCAGAGGACACTGGATGGGAATAGAGGGATATGGACCCCAGAAGTGTAGAAGATTTTAGTTTAGACGGGCAGCATGGTCGGCGCAGGCTTGGAGGGCCGAAGGGCCTGTTCCTGTGCTGTACTTTTCTTTGTTCTTTGACACTAGCAATTAGTGGGAAGAAATGTATTGCCCATCCCTAATTGGCCTTGAGAAGGTGGTGGTGGGCAGCTTCTTGAATGTCTGAAGTTCACTTGGTGCAGGTATTCCCACAGGCTGTTGTGGGGGGCGGGGGGAGGTGGAGAGAGTTCCAGGATTTTCACCCAGGGCCAGTGAAGGAATGGGCGATATAGTTCCAAGTCAGCCAAGTCAGGATGGTGCGTGGCCTGGAGGGGAGGTTTCAGGTGGTTGGATTCCCCATGCATCTGCTGCCCTTGTCCTTCTAGGAGCTAGAGGTGTCGTCGAAGGAGCCTTGGTGAGTTGCAGCAGCGCATCGTGTAGATGATACATACTGATGTCGCTGTGCGTCAGTGGAGGAGGGAGTGAATGTTTGAGGGGACGTCAGTCAAGCGACTGCTTTGTCCTGGGTTGTGTTCGAGCTTCTTGAGACTTGTTGCCACGCTCATCCAGGCAAGTGGAGAGTATTTCTTTTCAACCTTTTCCAATTCCGGGGCCCATTAGCGTGGCCAATCCACTTTACTCTTTTGGGTTGTGGGAGTGAGACCCACCAAGACACGGGGAGAATTCGAGAGTATTCCACCAAAGTTGCAAAGCTGCCTTCCATCAGAACATGTTTTTTGAAACCATTTCACTGGAGACAGCAAGGGAAACTTTTCTACTGTGTTTGCAGCATTACTGACACTCAGGGAGCAGCGGAAACTTTGCTCCCTGATGGTGAGGTTCGGAGTACAGGAAATAATTTACTGCACCGTCTGCATTCACAGTTTCGGTGAGCTGAGTTCAATGTGGGGAATGGGTACAGCGGAAGACTTCATTGCCAAGATGACGACGACATTTGCCGAGCAGTATGTTTGAGACTTCGCTTTCGCTACAGACTTTCTTTCCTCCCTCTCTACAGGGGAAAGCATTCACTGCAATCCCCAGCTTCCCCCTCGGAGGGGATGTTGAAGGGTTAAAACATTAGGCTGGTAATCGGTTATTGCTGTTGGAATGTTCAAACAATGGGCCCATCAGCCTTTAATCAGAATTAGTATGCGGGGATGAGATCTAGCACTTTGCTGTTGTTAATGGACCCTGTAAATGAAGGCAGAATTGCTTGCCCTCTGAAGGGACAGTTAAACAGCCTGTTTACCGAGACATTACAGATCCCAGTACATCGATTGCATGCTCAACATAAAAATTAAAGCTTTATTCCCATTAGATAACTAGTTATGCTTAAAGATCACAGAGCTGCATTTTTCTCTCTCTCTCTCTCCCGCTCTCATTGCTGTGGCCTGAAACAGCAGGCAGCACCTTGTGTGCAATTGATTTCATGCAGAGTTTTGTCTGATAGATGCACCTATCTGGCCGAGATTATGACAAGAAAGCATTCTATAATCCTTTTGCCAATGTATTTATGTTTAACAGACAGTCAACTCTTATCACTGATTGATAACACTTAACTCAAAACATATTTAAGCATTAGGAATGTCAATATTTCCCCACCAAGTGAAGGTGACCCTTGATCTTCTGTTTGCTAAATGCACACGGTGGCTTGCTGGGAAATTTGTAAGGGTGGTTATGTGGGCAGGCGGTTATGGATTTACTATCTTAGCCTGAAGTGTTTGCTGCTGATTATGTGATTAAATCAATAATAATTTCTGTTTGGCTTCTACATGGCAGAGCAGAACAATAAGCTCAGGCTCTCGTGCATAAGTGCTGTTTTATGGATAATGGTGCAACCATTGACAGGTATTGCCTAAATATCAGTGGTAGATAAGGGGAAAATATTAATATTGTCTCTTTGTAGCAAAGGTGTCCTTTAAATCTGCCACTGAGAGGTTTATTAAGTTTAATTTTCGGACTAGAACAATAAGATGTGGATAAAATAATAGCGCAGCCACAGGCATACGTCCAAGTCTCTTCTAACTGATACATGCTTCACTGTGCAACACCTGCATTATTCGCCAACTTTGCAACTTTACAATCTCAGCCAATGTGTGGCTGGAGGGCTGTAGTGTGCTGCCCATGAAGCCCCTGGGTGCTGGCGCTGCACCTGTGATTTCCCGCGCACACACCGGGCTCCTGGAGGCAATCATGCCACTGTGAGCAGTTAATAAGTGGAGTGGCAAGCTGACTCCGTGGAGGCCAGCGCAGCTCCTTAGCTGCGCTCTCCTCCGATTGCCAAAGAGGAAAAATACCGAACGGCTGCTCAGTCCCCATCCGACAGAGAGGAACGCACTTAATGGAGGCCCAGGGACATGTGGAGCTGCAAATATGCCGATAACAGCATCTTGCATTCAGGTACCACCGTCAGCAAAGTAAAACTTCCCAAGGTGCTTTGCAGCCAAGTCATCAATCAGAATTTGAAACCATGTAAGCAGATTTATTTTCCTCACAACATTCAATATCTTTTATTTGCAGCTTCAGAGATAATTGCGACAACAGGTCACCAATATTACAGAGCGAAAATCAAAGCCTCATGCACTAAAGATGAATTGATAGATACAGGCTGTTGGGCCTTCAATGTAAACTTAGAGGCCTGTGGTGGAGGCCTCCCTACTCTGTTCCGAGGTTCCCACCTGCTTCATTTTGATTTGATTTGATTTATTGTCACATGTACCGAAGTACAGTGAAAAGTATTTTTCTGTGGCCGAGGGAACGTACACAGTACGTACATAGTAGACAAAAAGGATAATCAACAGAGTACATTGACAAATGGTACATCGACAAACAGATCTTCATGAAGATCACCATCATACTGGTGCCAAAGAAGAACTAGGCAACGTGCCTCAACGACTATCATCCAGTGGCCTTGTCATTGATCATTATGAAGTGCTTCGAGAGGTTGACACATCAACTCCATACTCCCAGAATGCCTTGATCCACTGCAATTCGCATACCGCCACAACAGATCCACTGCAGACGCCATCTCTCTGGTTCTACACTCATCCCTGGAGCATCTTGACAACAAGGACTCCTACATCAGGCTCCTATTGATTGACTGCAGCTCTGCCTTAAAAACCATAATCCCAGCCAAGCTCATATCAAAACTCCAAAACCTAGGACTTGGCTCCTCACTCTGCAACTGAATCCTCGACCTCCTGACCTATAGACCACAATCAGTAAAGATAAACAACAACACCTTCCCCACAATAGTCCTCAATACCGGAAGGCCCCACAAGGCTGCGTACATTGGATGACTTAGCCCCCTACTGTACTCACTTTGCACACACGACTTTGTGGCAAAATCTGGCTCCAACTCCATCTACAAGTTTGCTGATGACACAAAGGTAGTGGGTCGGATCATGAATAACAATGAGACAGAGTATAGGAGAGAGATAGAGAACCTAGTGGCATGGTGCAATGACAACAATCTTTCCCTCAACGTCTGCAAAACTAAGGACCTGGTCATTGACTTCAGGAAGCCAAGGGCTGTTTAGCACAGGGCTAAATCGCTGGCTTTGAAAGCAAACCAAGGCAGGCCAGCAGTACGGTTCAATTCCCGTAACAGCCTCCCCGAACAGGTGCCGGAATGTGGCGACTAGGGGCTTTTCACAGTAACTTCATTTGAAGCCTACTTGTGACAATAAGCGATTTTCATTTTCATTTCAAGTGTCGTACACACCCCTGTCTGCATCAATGGTGTCGAGGTGGAGATGGTTGAAAGCTTCAAATTCCGAAGTGTGCACATCACCGACAATCTGTCCTGGTTCACCCACATTGACGTTACCACCAAGAAAGTACAACAGCGCCTATACTTCTTCAGGAAACTAAAGAAATTCGGCATGTCCATATTAACTCATCAATTTTACAGATGCACCATGGAAAGCATCCTATCTGGCTGCATCACAGCCCGGTATGTCAACTGCTCGGCCAAGACTGTAAGAAACTACAGAGAGTCTTGAACACAGCCCAGTCCATCACACAAATCCACCTCCCATACATTGACTCTGTCTACACCTCCCGCTGCCTTGGGAAAGTGGGCAGCATAATCAAAGACCGTCCCACCCGGGTTATTCTCTCTTCCAACTTCTTCCATCGGGCAGGAGATACAAAAATCTGAGAACAGTCCGAGCACTCACAGATTCAAAAACAGCTTCTTCCCCGCTGTTACCAGACTACTGAATGACCCTCTTATAGACTGAATTAATCTCTCCACGCATCTTCTCTACTGAGTAGCACGACAAGCTGTCTGCTTCACTCGATGCCTATGTCTATGTACTTACATTGTGTATCTATCGTATGTCCTATGTTTTTCATGTCTGAAATGATCTGTCTGGACTGTACACAAAACAATACTTTTCACTGTACCTCAGTACATGTGACAGTAAATCTAAATCTAAATTCACTCCCTCTTCCTCAGGGTGAGACTGGTAAACAGGTACTCCCTCTTGCTATTCTCAGCGGCTCCCTGTCTCTACAGGTTGGTGATGTGATCTCCGAGTTTCTTCACTTGTTCAGCCAAGTAGTGAGACTCCAGGAAGTCACGTAAATGAGGGTCAGTTAGGGCAGCACGGTGGCGCTGTGGTTAGCATTGCAGCCTCACGGCGCTGAGGTCCCAGGTTTGATCCCAGCTCTGGGTCTCTGTCCGTGTGGAGTTTGCACATTCTCCCCGTGTTTGTGTGGGTTTCGCCCCCACAACCTGAAGATGTGCAGGCTAGGTGGATTGGCCGTGCTAAATTGCCCCTTAATTGGAAAAAATGAATTGGGTGCTCTAAAACTTTAAGAAAAAGAAAAAAAATGAGGGTCAGTTTTCCCAGAGGAGAGTTTGTGCAGGTCCAGCAGTCTCTTGTTCACATTCTGCTTCATCTGCAGAGCTCCCTGCATTACCTCCAGACCATCGCTCCACTCACCCCGCTGTGGTCTTCTGATGCCCTCCAAGATGATCCGACGTCCACTTTTGTTCCGGAATTTCATCAGTTTCTCAGCGTGTTCCCATCTCTCGTGTGACTGCTCCTTGAAGAACTCAGCAGGCCAACATCATCCCGGTAGAAGACTTTCTACTGTTGGCAGAAGATTTTAGGCCTCATCTATCCTTCATGCCACGAGTTTGCCAAAACAATATAGTCTAATAGAGATTTTAAGACAGGTGAACAAAAACCTTTGGTCAAAGAGGTAGGTATTAAGGAGAAGCTTGGAGAAGGACAGAAAGAGACATGGGGAGGTTTCGAGAGGGAATTCCAGAGCTTGGAGCCACGTCAACTGAAGGCATATCTACCCACGGTGAAGAGATGAAAATGATGGATCTGCAAGAGGCCAGAATTGGAAAAGTGCAGAGATATCAAAGAGTTGTAGGGCTGGAGGAGATTACAGAGATAGGGAGGGGACAAGGCCATGGAGGGTTTTGACCGCCAGAAAGAGAATTTTGAATTTGACTTTGTTGGAGAGGGAGCCAGTCTAAATCAGCATGCACAGTGTGAATGGGACTCATCTGTGCGGGTTAGATTACAGGCTACAGAGCTTTTGATGGGCTCACTTTTCGGAGAGTGGAAATGGGAGGCGAGGCAGGAGATCATTGAACTAGTTGAATCTGGAGGTAACAAAAGCTGGAAATGAATGAGCCATTTGTTTTCAGCGATTCCTGGGATGCATTGTAAGTATAACTTTACAGTGCGGTGTAATTGCAACAAAGAATCAGCAACCTGCAAATAATTTACTTATAATTATTGACTTCATCGGGTTGATTTGAGCACGGGCCAATATACATGTGCCGCGCACTTAAAATTGAACATCTGACCCAATTGTTTGACCAGTCACATAAGATAGCAGCACACAGCTGACTTCAATGCATCACAACAAGATACACATCGATCTACCCGGCCAACTCACGCAGAAACAAACTTCAACAGCTGATCTGGGCGGGGTTTAAAGGTCAGTGTTGTCACATCCAATAAATGCACATGACATGAAGCACACTAGCTATCATCTGATATCATCAAGAAGTCAACTCAAAATTATATTCCCAACAGTGTGAGCGCCTCATCTTGTCAAACTTAGTTATTCTGTACTTGAAGCTTCGTTAACTCAAGGGCCGCTGAATTTATTTCTAGCAGTATCATTTTGATTCCAATGCAAGTTCTGATATCGCACACACTGCCCATGATTTTAATTTATTAATTTAAACTGGTGGAGAGCCCACCATTTATTAGTCAATGCATGAGCCTCTTTGGCAATAGCACAAGCTTGAGAAATTATCCCCAAACCCGCCAACGATTCAACGTGGAGCTAATGATGGTTTTCCAACAGAACCACGGAGTCCATTGTGTGTCAGCATCCTATTACCTATTTAATTTTATAACTGTGGCTTTCTGCTGGATTCCATTGAAATCGTTTGCAACTGTGGCGCTATGGGAGCGAAAATAACATATCCATTTCAACTGGCATTTTTGAAGATATCTGCCAGTTTAGGCTTTGAAGGCTTTACCGCATCTAAAGACACATGAGGTAGATAAAGCACATCCTAATGTTTGTTAGCCATAGCTCATGGCTGAACAAGAGACTCTCCCACTCTTACATATTGGAAGAATTCACACATTGATAATCAACCTGATTGGCCACATTATGAACACACCTTGCATGGCCGCGGTCACCAACTCCTGAAGGTGCAGCTCAAACCCACAGCTTCTTGTTCAGAGGCAAGGAGGTTACCCTCCTTGAAGGGTTTTCACATTACTCTTCAAGTCCAAGATAAATAAGGGCCATATCTGATTGAAAGTTGCAGATACCATAAAATCTGCAACCGAGGAAGGTGAGATGCTTATAATCTTTGTACAATGTGGCAATATATAGATAAAATAGGAATTACAGAGCCATACGAAAGAAAGATAAGACGCGCAATCCTCCCAAAAGGGAACAAAGACCCGTAGCCAGCGCGTTTAGCCGCGTGTTTCCCGGCGCTTGCAGTGTCGAGAAAGACATGGCTATTCAACCATGTATAAGGGGCCTGACCGGGGAATGTGCAGCCGAGGCCCCACATAGGGACGTTTTGTACAGTGGGGAGCTCCGCTCGCCGGAACTCCCCAGTGCAGTGAGAGCGCGGGTCACCATTTTTAAATGGCGTCCCAATCTCCAAGGCCCCCCGAAATGCACGCCGACCACCACCCCCGGCCCAAACGCTCTTTGGGAGAGGACCCCCCAAGACCCACGCCAGGCACCCTCATGCACACAAAAAATGCCAGCTTGGTACCTTGACAGTACCAACCTGGTACCCTGGCAGTGTCCCAGGTGGCACTGCTGGAGCCACCTGGGCACCCTGGGAGTGCCAGGGCACCACCCTGCCCATTGGGCATTGCAGCTGGAGGCCTCCAAACCACTGGAAGACACCCACAAGTGCTGAACAGCATCACACAAGATCTCCAAGGCAAAGGTGATGAATATCAAAGCCTCAGGTAACTTGGGAATCTGCACATTATAGTGAGGCTTACTGCCTCACTCGATTATGCAGATTTGCCAAAAAGCGTTGAATCCCGGGAGGCGTGGCGAGCCGGGTAGATCGCGGGAGTGGGGTCTCCCGGATTTCATCGGCCACGCTGCGCTGCGGCGAGCTGCTTTTCCGGTGCAGCGTGGCCATTGGATCACACCCAAAGTGCACCTCTCATGACCTGAGGATGGCCCGCAATGCTTCATGGTCAACATTTCAATAAAGTGCAGTTGGTGTTGCAATGGGGGAAACTGCAGTGGCCAATTTGAAGACAGCCTCCTCCAAACAGCAATGTGCCATTGACCAGGTGCAGAAAGACATCTGTCTGTTCCATGGGGCAACACCCCAATCTCCCATCATAACATTCACACAACTCCCGGCTCTCCGGTTTTCGCTGATCTCCCATGAAAGTTGTAGCAGGAGTTTGCAGATGCCCCCGACCCAAGGCAAGCCAAGCCCACAACTCTCACAGTATTTAAAAAAGGAAAGGGCAGCTGTCCTCCTTACAACGTGCAAGTTTAAAACAAAATAAATTGGAGAAGTCATTGAATGGTTATCATCACTGTCATATGAATGGACAAGGAGCTCAAAGTTCTGCAGACTGTTCTTCTAATCCTGTGGGAAAGCTGCCATCAGGAACGTTTCAGAAGTTGGAAAGATGAAAACTGCAAAGACTCCAGCCAGTGTAATGAGCAGATTTGCTACTGAATCATCTCTTGTTGGCATGTGTGCCCATCCAAATGGCATCTTGTGATACTATATTGTTGGCATCTAAGCCAAACTACAAGCACAATGTAACAACCGCCTTGCTGATGGGTCAGATGAGCCCATTTGACCAAATGCCCCCAGGTCACTTCCTCTAAGTTAAATAAAGCATTGCAGAAATGGCATTATGGGAAATTATGGCAGCATAGCGTTAAATCAAACCAAGGCCCATTATCCCTTCAGAAAATGTTCCACCTTGACATTAGTTAGTATTCCCCTTGTAAAAGGATCGAAAACGAGGGGATTACAGATTTAAGATGATTTGCAAAGGAAGCAAATGTGACTTGAGAATTTCCTTTTCACACAGCGAGTGTTTCAGGTCTGGAATACATTGACTGGATGTGTGTTGAAGGCAGGTTTCAATCGAGGCATTCAAGAAGGCATTGGATGATTACTTGAATAGAAACAACGTGCAGGAGTATGGGGAAAAGGCCGGGGGATGGCACGAGCCATGAAGCCCAGCTGGAGAGCCAGTGCAGACACAATGGGCCGAATGGCCTCCGTCTTCACTGTAACAAGTCTGTGATTCTGTGATCTCTTGCCCATTTAATGATAGGGTCTGTTGAACAAAACCCCCAATATCCAGGCCGGGATTCTTTGAAGTCCCGGCCAAGTGTTGACGCCGGCGTCAAAACCGGCGCGAGTGACGCTGGCGTCAACGGGCCTCTAAGCCCAGTCATTCTCCTCCCCCCCCACTTGGGGGCTAGCACGGCGCCGGAGTGCACTGCGCTGCTCCGGCACCGAGAGCCAGCCCTACACGGCCGGCGCGGGTCCGCGCATGCGCGCCACAGCCGTCACCGCGGCGGAGCCCGACAGGAGCCCGGCATGGAAGAACATAGGCCCCCCCCCCCACCCCCCCGCCGGGAATGAGCGTGCCCGCTGATCGGTTGCCCCCGACGGCGGGCCTGGCCACCATGGAGGTCCCCCCTGGAGTCGGCTCCCCCTGGCCCCCCCAACCAGGACGGCCCCCTGCAGCCAGAACGCCGAGGTCCCACCGGGTAGGACCATACGCGAACGACGCCGGCGGGACTCGGCGGGCACTCGGCCCATCGAGCGCGGAGAATCGCTTTCAATGGCCCCCGCTCGACGCCACGGCGACCGGAGAATCAGTGGCCCGGCATCGGAGCGGCGTGGCGGGATTCGAGCGCCCCCCCCCCCCCCCCCCGCTGATTTTCCGACCCGCCGCCGGCTCGGAGAATCCCGCCCCACAACCTGTCCCACGCCCTGTTCACCGTCACCACTATAGTCACCAGTCTACAGTCACTCCTGGTCTGGCAACACCTCGATTTTAAAATTTTCACCCATGTTTTAAACCCTTCATAACCATACCCTTCCTGATCTCTGTAGCCTCCTCCTGCCCTGCAGCCCTCTGAGATCTCTACACGCCTCTAATTCTGCCCTCTTGTGCATTTTCAATTTCTATCGTTCCATCACTGGCAAGATTGATTTCAGCTGCGTCAGGCCCAAGCTCAGAGATTTCCTCCCGAATCATCTCCGACTCTCCCTCCTTTGGGGTGTTCCTTCAAAGCTCTACCTCTTGGACAATTGGCCATTCGCTTCCATGGTGCAGGTAGCTCATTTGCTTTCCGGCCAGCCATTGGGGAAAGCTTCTTGGTGGCGGGAATGGACCAGGGAGACTTCCCACCATGGCATCCCACTATATTCCTGGACTCTCACCACTCCAGAGCCTGCCAGCCCAGAGATGGGAACACACAGCCTAGGATGTGACAGACAGTGCAGTTTTTACAGTGAACGCAATGCATTTTACAAACCATTAATGCGCTCACCAAGATAAGGGATTGTAGTCTTGGAAAATGGGCACTTCCCACTTTGAGTTCTCAATGCCGGCATTCAGCTCTTCTGGGTTGAGCTAAAGGGGAACTAGATGCTCTTTGACAAACCTTCCAACCTCATCATGTCTCAATATGTTTTTATGTAGCTCATTGCCTAATTCTGTTTGACAATGCTCCTTGAAACCCATTTGGGTGTTTTGTTACATCAAGGGTGCTATAGAAATGCAACTTATTGTGAAAGAGCATGAACGGGATTGCATGAAAGAAATAGCTCTTATTAATTAACTTTGGGCAGTCTATGAGTTAAATGGTGTTACAATAAAACCTCTCTGGAAGACAGAAAACCAATAATTGAAGCATTTACTTCAACCACATCAGGCAATTATGGAAAATGAACAATACTAATTAGATGAACAATAATATTGCTTAATATTATTGATAATAATATTATAGAAAAAATCCATACCTCTCTGAATAAAAATAAGGATTATTAATTCTTATTCATCAATATACTAACAGACATCCTGTCGTATTGCTATGATGAGCTGTTAGGAGGAAAGATGTTATTTGCTGGCGTGTGAGAGTGAGATAAAGAGCATGTCGCCGATTGGAGAATATAGAAATAAGCTGACACGGTATCTTCCCAGACACACTGACGTTAATTTCTCTTTGTTGATTCTTGGCAAATAAAGAAGGATAAAAATTATACCCTCGGCAGGGATGGGAGATTTTAAAGATATTGGTGCCATGGGGACAGCGTTGGGCCAGAACTTGGAGCCATCATACTTCCGTCCCTTTCAAATAGCCATACCTTCTTTCTGCCTACCCACTTGTCAAGAGAGTGTGTTTGGAGACATTCCCTGCCAACCTAGGAATCCCACCAGAAGTGCCATTGAAAGCCTGACAGAACCTACCTTTACTGATGGCAGGCCACAGATCCTGCCCTAGGCCTTCTCACACTCCATGAGAATGGTAACTGGGTTTAGTAACTTGAGGAAGCCAGCGGTGTTGCGTTATTCACCCTGGGGTAACACGGACTGCAACACGATGCAGATAAACGATAAAGCATACACCAAACGTAGGCGTTGGTTCAATAAGATTTATTGAACTTCAGTAACGAAGCACACAGCTGCCTGTGGATTGACTCTCTACTACTCTAAGTAAACTAACTCTAACTATCTAGACCAGGCTAGATCTGATCCACGTGTAGAAGGTGTTGAATGATTTGTACACCCTGACTGTCGCTACAATTGTCACCAGTGGAAAGAGGCGGAGTGCTGATGCCTCGTGTGTTTTATAGTTGGAAGCTCCCCTCTGGTGTTCTGTCTGGTGATTGGTTGTGTTCTGTTCTGTATGTTGATTGGCTCACCTGGGTGTCTGTCACTGCCTGCTTTTACCTCATGATGTGCATATTATGACAAGCGGTTGTGGAACAAGGATTTATTGAACTATGTCAGTAATGTCAGTAACTTTCCCAATCCAGTCCCTGTTGGGACCACCAAAAGCTCTGGGCCCTGCATGGGCCGGCTTTGTTGTGTAAGTCTTTAACTAGCTCCAGTTGGGCAACTTCCACCCCCGACCTGGGAAGCGTGTACTTCAGAGTACCACAGGGAGATCAACAATGGTCCTCGTGGGAGGGGGGGTTATGATACTGAGGCTATTTCGATTTCACCAAAATGCATCATCTCTTAGTGCTAAGTACCACAGTGAATTCCTTATTTAAATAAATTTAGAGTACACAATTATGGTTTTCCAATTAATAGGCAATTTATCGTGGCCAATCCACCTACTCTGGCTTGTGAGGGTGAAACCCACGCAGACACGGGGAGGATGAGCAAACTCCACACGGACAGTGATCCAGGGCTGGGCTCGAACCTGGATCCTCAGTAGCGTGAGGCAGCAGGGCTAACCACTGTGCCACCGTGCCACCCAGTGCCATAGTGAATTTGACCTGGCATGATTTAACCCATCTCATCAGCAACCCCTTGCTAATTCCTTCCAGCTTCTAAAGGATGAAGTATATCCTTCTATTCGGTATCATTTTCAAATTTCGTCAGAACTCCCTCCAGGCCTAAACCCATTTCCTGGTGGGCCAACAGCACAAACTGCTTCTAATTCACACTAATTAGCCATGTCACTCAAAGAGACTTAAGGATGCTCAGTGTGGGAAATGGAAAATTGCTGCGGTGATCCACTGAGACGTGATCTTTAGGTTTGAGGTTGAAGCACATTGTGGGGCAGGGTAGTGGAAGCTTGATTCTGCACCCAGTTGTCCTACAGGCCAATCGAGACATGCTTACTGCTGTCATTGAGAGCCTGAATTGATAGTTGTTCCATTCTCTCCGCAGTAAAATTCCTCACCTTGATGAACACAATGGTTTATAAAATGCATTACGTTCTCGGGAGAAATTGCACTGTGTCACTTTCACAGCCAAGGCTCAATTGTCCCTTTCTCCATGGTGCGGTTTGGTTGGTGTGGTCGGGTCCGGGAAAATTGCAGCAAGCTGCAACGAGACAACTCCCTGACTCATTCCCGCCACCAGGAAGCTTTCCCAATGGTGGACAGAAAAGCAGCTCAGATATCCCACACATGGAGACATGTAGCCAATTTATGCAATTAAGGCCTCAGTTAGGCACGTTTTTAACGGCTTGTGGGCCTTCTGCCGACAGCAGAGTGGCGCTCAGCCACGTGCAGAAGCTGCCAGTTTAATGGCACTCGAGGGGGCTTCAGAGCCGGAGACCCCAAAGAAAGGGCCGCCACAGACAGGAAAGTCCAGGCGTTTGTCCTCAAAGAGCCCTTCGAAGCAGAATGCCATCCAACCTTTGGTGCCGACCACCTTTACCCCCTCCAATTGATATAGTAAATTGCACCCCTCCAAGGGTGCCTCCATTTGACGTGCCTTCCTGGACACCAACCAGCCTCAGCAGGGTCCTGAAGGCCGCCTTGGAGAACGCTTACCCAAAGATCAGAGGCAGAATGCCCTTGACTGCTGAAGTGTTCCCCGACTGGAAGGGAACATTCCTGCCTGGCGATTTGCGCGTGATGTCCATTCATCCGTTGTCACAGCGTCTGCATGGTCTCGCCAATGTACCACACCTCGGGACATCCTTTCCTGCAGCGTATGAGGTAGACTACGTTGGCCGAGTTATCTGCTCTCATTCTACTGCAGCTGAGAAGAAGGACTGTTTGACTGACAGTCGAGAAACAGCCAATCGCTTTCCGATTGGACGTGAGGAGTCGGGATACCATGAGATGGCCATGTCGGGTAACCAGTGGCAGGAGAATGGGGAGGGGCAATTGGAGGTAGGAGGTCATGTGATGAAGCCTATCGGAATGTGTCCAATCAGAGTTACCATCTCTATGTAGATAGCTATTGCTGAGTGACAATTTTCAATTGGAAGATTTCCAAAGTTGCTGATTGGTCAGTTCCCATTTGCGTTGAATGTGTTGTTTAGCACGCCCCTTACTTGGGTAAAAGCTGTCTCTAATACCTGAGGGGTCGTTGCCGTGTCAAAGACATCAGCACTCTTGCCTTTGAACCAGTGGGTTATGAGTCCCAAGGCAAAGTCAGGAGCATAAGATTGAGGTTGACAATTGAGTAAAGTACAAAGGAAGTGCTGCATTGTCAGAAGTGCTGTCTTTCAGTTGAGTCATTAAACAAAGGCCCGTTCTGCTCTCTCAGGTGGATGTAAAAGATCCCAGAGCACCTTCTGAAAAAGAGTAGCGGCCTGGCCAATACCTCAACCAGCATCTGAAAAAAGATGATCTCGCCATTTACTTCATTGCTGATGGTGGCACTTTGATATGTGCTCATTGGCTGCCTCATTTCCCGACCTTACAATCGGTGACTGTACCTCATTAGCTGGGACATCCTGAGATAGTTAAAGCTGTCATCTTACTTTTCTTTTTGCTGGAGTTGACTTTCTTCTTTGGTAATTACCAAAGTGCAACAGAGAAGGATTTCTGTCCAAGGAGCTGATGATGCTTCACCCTCCCATCACCCCCACTTTAGCTTCCCAGAGCAGCAGACAGGCAGAGCACCCTCAGAAATTGTTATGACCTAAGGATTATTTCCCACTTGTCAGTGTGGTAGCGTCGCCCCTTTAAGGGCGATCCTCCACGGGCCATGTGGCCGACCTGGAGGTGAAAGGACAGGGACCTGGGAGGTGTGGGTTCATCAGATTAAGCCTGAGAGTCGAAGGAACTAGTCCTGAGTTGGAAGTGTGTTGATCTGTAATATCAAGTTCTGCCTTAGTTAACAAAGAAATCATCGCTGTGATTTAACAGGTGTCTTGTCGTATTAGCTCGCTCTGCAACTGTCAGCTTCATGTAAGTTTCTTGTTGCAAGTGTGCCCTCCGTCAGTCAGTTTGTCCAGACATGGGGCGAGATTCTCCGACCCCCCAGCGGGTCGGAGAATGGCCGTTGGCCGCCGTGAATTCCGCCCCCGCCGCCCGCCGAAGTCTCCGAAGGGAGAAAGGTCGGCGGGGCGTCAATGGCGCTGCACACCTCGGAGAATGGCACTGGTGGGCGCAAGGCAATGGATTTTGGGGCTGCCGATATCCTCCCGTCCGGACGGGCCGAAGTCCCACCGACGTGATGACGGGTCACGTCGGCGTAAATCAAACCACCTTTCAATCGGCGTCAACCAGTGCTCAAGGTTGACGCCGACCAGCGTGGAGGTGGGTGATGGCCTGGGGGGTTGGCCGCTGGAGAGGCGATGGGAGGAGGATGGGGTCCGTGCCGGGGAGGGGGATGGAGTCCGTGCCGGGGAGGGGGATGGGGGGACGGGGTCCGTGCCGGGGAGGAGGGTGGGGTCCGTGCCGGGGAGGAGGATGGGGGGATGGGGTCCGTGCCGGGGAGGGAGATGGGGGGACGGGGTCCGTGCCGGGGAGGAGGATGGGGTCCGTGCCAGGGAGGGGGATGGGGTCCATGCCGGGGGGGAGGATGGGGTCCGTGCCGTGCTGGGGAGGGGGATGGGGCCCGTGCCGGGGAGGGGGATGGGGGGGGGGCCGTGCCGGGGAGGAGGATGGGGTCAGTGCCAGGGAGGAGGATGGGGGGGACGGGGTCCATGCCGGGGAGGGGGATGGGGTCCGTGCCGGGGAGAGGGATGGGGTCCGTGCCAGGGAGGGGGATGGGGTCTGTGCCGGGGAGGTGGATGGGGTCCGTGCCGGGGAGGGGGATGGGGTCCGTGCCGGGGAGGAGGATGGGGTCTGTGCCAGGGAGGTGGATGGGGTCCGTGCCGGGGAGGGGGATGGGGTCCGTGCCGGGAGGAGGATGGGGTCCGTGCCGGGGAGGAGGATGGGTCTGTGCCGGGGAGGGGGATGGGGTCCCTGCCGGGGAGGGGGATGGGGTCCGTGCCGGGGAGGGGGATGGGGCCTGTGCCCTGGAGGTGGATGGGGTCCGTGCCGGGGAGGGGGATGGGGGGACGGGGTCCGTGCCGGGGAGGGGGATGGGGTCCGTGCCGGGGAGGAGGATGGGGTCCGTGCCGGGGAGGAGGATGGGTCTGTGCCAGGGAGGAGGATGGGGTCAGTGCCAGGGAGGAGGATGGGGGGGACGGGGTCCGTGCCGGGGAGGGGGATGGGGTCCGTGCCGGGGAGGGGGATGGGGTCCGTGCCGGGGAGGGGGATGGTGTCTGTGCCGTGGAGGTGGATGGGGTCCGTGCCGGGGAGGGGGATGGGGGGACGGGGTCCGTGCCGGGGAGGGGGATGGGGTCCGTGCCGGGGAGGAGGATGGGGTCCGTGCCGGGGAGGAGGATGGGGTCTGTGCCAGGGCGGGGGATGGGGTCCGTGCCGGGGAGGGGGATGGGGTCCCTGCCGGGGAGGGGGATGGGGTCCGTGCCGGGGAGGGGGATGGGGTCTGTGCCCTGGAGGTGGATGGGGTCCGTGCCGGGGAGGGGGATGGGGGGACGGGGTCCGTGCCGGGGAGGGGGATGGGGTCCGTGCCGGGGAGGAGGATGGGGTCCGTGCCGGGGAGGAGGATGGGGTCTGTGCCGGGGAGGGGGATGGGGTCCCTGCCGGGGAGGGGGATGGGGTCCGTGCCGGGGAGGGGGATGGGGTCTGTGCCCTGGAGGTGGATGGGGTCCGTGCCGGGGAGGGGGATGGGGGGACGGGGTCCGTGCCGGGGAGGGGGATGGGGTCCGTGCCGGGGAGGAGGATGGGGTCCGTGCCGGGGAGGAGGATGGGGTCTGTGCCAGGGAGGGGGATGGGGTCCGTGCCGGGGAGGGGGATGGGGGGACGGGGTCGGTTCCGGGGAGGTGGATGGGGTCTGTGCCGGGGAGGGGGATGGGGTCTGTGCCGGGGAGGAGGATGGGGTCTGTGCCGGCGAGGACGATGGGGTCCGTGGCGGGGAGGAGGATGGGGGGACGGGGTCCGTGCCGGGGAGGGTGATGGGGCCCGTGCCGGGGAGGAGGATGGGGTCCGTGCCGGGGATGGGGATGGGGTCCGTGCCGGGGAGGGGGATGCAGGGGTGTGGTCCGTGCCGGGGAGGGGGATGGGGGGATGGGGTCCGTGCCAGGGAGGGACGTGTGGGGACTGGGTGGGGGGCAAGTGAGTTGGTCCACCTGGCCAGGTGCCAGCCTCCAACAGTCGGACCCATGCGGTCCATGCCACCTGGCTGGGGGGAGGAGGGTGTATGGGCAATGATGACATGCCGTCGTCATTGTCCCCCCCCCCCAGGCCGTTATGTTTTCCAATCAGCCAGCGATGTTGGCCGCCATGGCGGCAGCCGCTAATGTCCATGTTGCCCTGGATGAGGAAGAGGAGCGTGCCAGAGAGGCGGCGCAGGCGGCAGCCGCCCAGGCTGGAGGGACACCTGACCGACAGGACGAGGAGGGGGAGGAGGACGTCGCGGTCCCACGGCAATGGAGGCACCCGAGGGCGCCCCGTGTGTACCGGCCCCGGCAGTCAGACCAGGACTTCACGGACCGAAAATGCAGGAGGAGACTCCGGATGAGCCGGGAAACCGTGGCACACATCTGCCACCTGCTGGCACACCTGTCACCGCGTGGCACTCGCGGGGGACACCCTCTCCCCGTGTCCGTCAAGGTTACAGTGGCCCTGAACTTTTATGCAACAGGGTCATTCCAGGCACCGAGTGGGGACCTGTCCGGCATATCGCAGACATCGGTGCACCGGTGCATCCGGGCAGTGACAAACGCCCTATATGCCATGGCGCACCGCTACATCCGCTTCCCTGTGGACCGGGCCAGCCAAGATGCCCGGGCCGTGGGCTTCTCTGCCGTGGAAGGGTTCCCCATGGTCCAGGGCGCGATTGATGGGATGCACGTCGCCGTGCGGCCAACTGCAGATAACAGGGCCGTGTTCACCAATAGGAAGGGGACCTATTCGATGAACATACAGGTGGTCTGTGACCACCGCATGATGATCCTGCACGTCTGCGCCCGTTACCCGGGCAGTGTACACGACTCATACGTGTTGTCACGGTCATCCATCCCCGGCATGTACGAGGGACGCCATCCCCGGCTGAGGGGCTGGTTGCTGGGCGACAGGGGCTACCCATTGCGATCGTGGCTGATGACGCCTATACGGAGGCCACGCAATGAGGCGGAGAACCGCTACAATGATGCCCATGTAGCGACAAGGGGAGTGATAGAGAGGTGCTTTGGCGTGCTGAAGATGCGTTTCAGGTGCCTGGACCTCTCTGGGGGCGCCCTCCAGTATCGGTCAGATAGGGTCGGCCGCATCATTGTGGTATGCTGCGTCCTGCACAATATAGCCCAGCAGAGGGGCGATGTGCCGCAGGCAGAGGAGGGCGGAGTGGAGGAGCAGCAGGAAGAGGCGCAGTCCTCCCTAGATGAGGGGGATGGGGGCAATGGTCAGGGCAGACGGGCTAGACACGGGCGGGTGGCTGTCCACCGTTACCGGCTGGGCCAGCGGGCACGGGACAGGCTGATAGCCGCCCGCTTCACTGACTAGATGGGCGTGGGAATCGGGTAGTATGGCCACAGACCGCACACCATGGCAACAGCTGACCACCCACACCCCCACCCATCCACACACCCAGCACCCTCACCCCCCTCCCCAACCCCACCCACCCCACCCGCATGCACACCTCCCTCCCCATTGCCGATCCACCTGCGGCACAACGGGCCGGGCTCACACAGTTGCCGGTGGACGCGTGCCTATTGCAGGCCATGGAGGATGATGACAACCCGCCCTGCGATGAGCTCCTGGCTCCACATCGTTGGACTATGTCTGACCCATGGCCACAGTACCACCATCCACCCGGACCATCCCTGCATGCGGCTGTGACACTGCAGTGCATGGTCCCTTCCTCTGCCCGGGGGGATGTTGATGGCGGCCAAGGGGGAAGGGGGCAGACTCACCTGGGGCTGAGGTAAGACCACCCCTCACACACACACTTGCGCTCAACGTACATGACACCCCCGCGCGCTTTGGACAGAACACAAAGGCAGCTTCGGTAGGTGTAACATTGACTTTAATAACGAACGGAGTTCATGCACGTGCCCTAGCCCCTAAAATTCATCTGTGCCCTGCACCCGTGCCAACTTACTCAGTGTCTAATTGTTTGGCCTTACGGGCCCTTTGACTACGTCTACGTGGTTCCCCAGACGGTACAGCAGAACTGGAGGTGGACTCCTGTGATTCCTGCCCTCTGACACGGGATCCCTTTGGTGGCCGTTTCCTGGGGCGTCCTGGCCTAGATGGGCCAGGCTGCGGCCCGGGCGACTGGGATGGCGAGCTGTCAGCCTGTCCTGCCCGTTGCCCACCCGATGCACCTGGGACGGAAGGGGGGGAGTCCGAGGTGTCGCGGTGTTCCGGGACCTCCCCTACAGGAGGACCCGGGACAGACCACAGCACCTCCACCTCGCTCGGGGTGCCCGATGGCCCCCAGGCCTCTACATGGGTGGGGGATGCGAATGGACTGGCCATCCGACGCCCCCCCGACACCTGGCGCTGCCAGTCCTGGAGGCCCGTGCTGGTATCGACAGGGGTCTGCAGGTTTGCAGCCATGGAGCTCAGGGGATTGGCAAACCCTGTCTGTGACTGTGCGACGCCGGCTCGCACATGGGCAATGGCGCCAATGCCCTCAGCGATGGCCTGCTGAGACTGGGCCATGGCCTGCTGAGATTGGGCCATGGCCTGCAGAGACTGGGCTATGGCATTGAGCGCCTCTGCCATCTGCCGCTGGCGCTGGCTCATGGCCTCCTGTGAGAGGGCAGCCATGTCCTGGGCCACAGACGCCACCTGCACGGAAAGCCCTAGGCCTCGCAAACCGTTCCCCATGTCTGACACCGTCGCACCCATTGCACCCACCGCGGACGCCACCCGTGCGGTGTCGGACTGGGTGGCACGCATGACCGGCACCACTCCCAGCTCCTGGACGCGGGTGGACTCCTCCACCTGCGACTGCAGCCGTCACCCTCTTCGCTCGTCTCAGGTTCGGTGGTTGCATCGGATCTATGGGTGGGTGTGGTAACTCCAGGAACCCGGGATCCATCTGGGCGGCAGATGTTCGCTTGGGCTGGGCTGCCCTCCGACCGCCCGGCCCCTCTGCTGCTCCTACCTCCACCTGCTGTACCGGGATGGCTGTGTTGTGCGCACCAGTGAGTGTACCAGACGCCTCATCACTAAAGTGCCCAACTGAGGTGAGCATCTCTGCGATGGTGGAGGGTGTTGGTGACAGCAGTGGCGTTGTGTCGTGCGCATCGTCCCATTCTGAGTCCATGGCACTTTGGGGTGGGGGTTCGTCTCCACCCATCCAATCTGTGTCACTGTCCTGTATTTCAGTTTCCTGGGTAGTGGTGTCCTGGGTAGGGGTGTCCTGGGTAGTGGTGTCCTGGGTAGTGGTGTTCTGGGTAGTGGTTTCGTGGCTCGGCTGTGACAGGGGCCTGTGGCTGCCCCTCTCGTCGCTGGGTGGCACACGCCTGCGTCGTCGCACCCACACGAGACGGGGGCGTCGTCTCCCTGTTGCTCCAGGTCTCTCCATCTCCAGTGGTCTCCAGGGGCATCCTGCGGGCATCGCATGCCAGAGGGTCCGGGTCTCTCCATCCTCAGTGGTCTCCGAGGGGCATCCTGCGGGCGTCGCATGCCAGAGGGTCCGGGTCTCTCCGTCCCCCGTGGTCTCCGAGGGGCATCATGCGGGCAGTCTGCATCTGCGGGGATGGGTGCCTCGACGTTTGCTCCTGCGATACGCAATGAAACATGCATGGTTAGACACGCAGGCAGTGATCAGGTGATATGGGGGAGGGGGGATATGGGGACGGGCTGTCGGTGGCTCACTTGCTGGTAGGCCCCCGACCTCTGCATCAGCAACCTCCGGGTCCTCAGGTCCGCCAGCCAGTTCCAGGGCCCTTCCCTCATGTTCGGTCAGTGGCCTCTCATCAGCGGGGCCTCCTCCTGTCCTCACATGCTCCCTGGTGTTGTGTGCGCGTTTCTCCTGTGGGGTGGGGGGGGGGGGTGGCAGGGGTAAAAGGCAACAGTGTTAGACAGGTATATGAATGCACGCCATCGGTTGCGCATGTATTGCAGAGGTTAAGGTTAGGGCTGGATTCACTTGGGGAAATGGGGGAAGGCGGATATGGGGGAGGGAGGATATGGGGGATATGGGGAGGGGGATATGGGGGAGGGGGTATATGGGGGAGGGGGGATATGGGGGAGGGGGATATGGGGAGGGGGGATATGGGGGATATGGGGAGGGGGGATGTGGGGGATATGGGGGAGGGGGGATATGGGGGAGGGGGAATATGGGGGATATGGGGGAGGGGGCATATGGGGGAGGGGGATATGGGGGAGGGGGGATATGGGGGATATGGGGAGGGGGGATATGGGGGATATGGATATTGGGCAGGGGGGGAGGCTCACCCTGCCTGCTCTGATGAGGTCGTTCACCTTCTTGTGGCACTGGGTGCCTGTCCGTGGTGTCAGGGCCACAGCGATGACGGCCTCTGCCACTTCCCTCCACAGACGCCGGCTGTGGCGTGGGGCAACTCTGCGGCCGTGCCCGGGATACAGGGCCTCCCTCCTCTGCTCCACTGCGTCCAGGAGCGCCTCAATGTCAGGAGACTGGAACCTCGGGACTGAGCGGCGGGCAGCCATCCGGTCGGGTGTTCTGGTCGAGTGGGGGGAGCAGCGTGTCCTTAATGAGCCATCACGCCGTGCGGCGTGTATGACGCCGCACGGTGAGAACCACGTGAGCCAGCGCAGATAGCGTCACGTCGCTGCTAGCCCATTCCGGGCCGGAGACTTTGCGACGTTTTTGGCGGCGTGATGCAGGTGGGATTTGCACCGTTTTTTGCCGCCGGTCGGCGGACTTTGCGCCGATAACGGAGAATTTCGCCCAAGGTTTGGCACTGTGACGCCCATAGCTAATTAACGGAGTCATCCTCCAGTAGACCAAGTCAAAGCACTATTGCAATCATCACCTGTCCAATCTCCCACCTTCCACTCTGCAGAGACTTCAGCTCACCAGAAACCCCACTGCCTGTGGTAAAATGGCCAACGGCCTGAATTTTAGCCCCGATATACAATTGGACACTTTAAATTAAAGCCACAGTCAGAGCCACAGACTGGCCTGATGGGGAAGTCCAATGGCCAAGTTCGAATACACTGGACAGAGGCAGACATCCGGGCCACGTGCAGGCCTGCCCTCCAAACACGACATCGGAAGATAATCGGTCCCATTTAGGTGGATCGATTGTTGAAGCCAGATTTTCCCGCTGTTACTTTATATGGGATAAGGTTACGTGCAGACAATGCACCTGAAGATGGACCCCTGGTGGGGGGTGGGGTAGGGTGGGGGGGGTTCCTGGAGTCTTGCAATTGATAAATCCATTGGATATTGCAGCCCCTGCCCCGTGACTTCATTGACTGAGGGCCAGAGAAGCTTCTGGAAGGGAGCGAAGAGGGGAATAAGAACAGGACACACAGAGACCCTCCCCAGCGAAGACTTGGCGCAGAGGCAGCGCTAAGACTCAACAGCGGACAAGAGGACAGATGGAAGCAGCGTGTGAGGTCCACCTTCGCAGGCGAAGGCCCCGATTTGACCCACGGCTCGAACCAGTTCCTCGACACGGGTAGTATTAAGGATCTCAGGCATATTATAGTTGGGATAATTTGGGAGAATACCTGCTTTGCTGTGTTTGAAAATAAACTTGGGTTGAATTGTGAACTTGTGTCTGTGCTTTGTTCATCTCGCAAATAAAGGCAACTGGGTGAAAAGTTTGAATAATAAAGTAGTCAAAGTGTGTGATAATCTCCAGACAACATGCCTGTGTCCTATCCCACGCACCAAGGTCCATTCACCCACCACCTCCTGTGCTCGTTGGCCTACATTGCCTCCCAGTCTGGCAAGGTTTAGACCTTAAGATTCTCATCCTGGTTCTTAGGTCTCTCCATGGCCTCACCACCACCACCTCCATAACGTTCTCCAGCCCCACAACCCTCCAAGATCTCTTGTGCTCGGGTTTCTTGAGCATCCTCAATTTTCATCATTCCGCTATTGGTGCCCGGAGTTTCAATTGCTCGGGCCCGAAGCTCTGGGATTCTCTCCGTCATTCTCTCAACCTCTCTCTTTTCCTTTAAGATGCTCTTTAAGACCTGCATTTTTGACCAAGGATGGGATTCTCGGCCGCGCGCCATTCGCTGGCGGCGCGATTTTACCTTCCCGCCGTTTGTCAATGGGATTATGTAACCACCGGCACTGCCACAAAACCCTCTGGCGGGAGTGCGCAGCTGGCAGGAAAATTGAATCGCATCAACCAGAGAATTCCAGCCCAGATATTTGGCCACATATTCCTTTGTGGCTCGGTGTCACAGTCTGTTTGCTCGGGACTTTGGACGCTTCACTGCACTAAAAGGTTCTTTATGAATCTTAGGTGTTGGATTAAGACTCCACTGGACCCAGTGTAGATTATTCAGAGAGGCGTGTAAATATCAACCGCTCTGCAACCAATTTCTCTTCCTCGGTGGGTCTCCGTCAGCCCCTGGCAATGCTGAATATCAGTTGCATACTGATGATGATAGTAAGCAACTCAGTTGGCTAAATAACAACATCATTGAGTACCATTATGCACAGAGTTTAGGATAAAATTAATGAGTTATTAAAAGGAGAGGCTGGGAAGAGAGACTTGTTTCAAGTGTCATTCATTGTTGAGTGACAGTGCACATGCAAGATCTCACCTATACTTGACGAATGTGATATAAAATAGTTAGTTTAAATATTAGTTACAGTAATGTAGATGTAGGCCAGTTTAATTCTAGTGAGTTCACAAAAGACAAAGGACAAAGGATTTCAGCAAGCATGGCAAGGAAGGGGGGAGGGGTGTCTGGTAGAGGAGGAGAAAAGGATGCTGGGTAACAAGAGGCCTAGGGTTAAGGAATGAGAAGTGAGCCAATTGGGATGTATGGCCAGGTCAGGAGGGGTATAGGATGACCTATGGGAATCTGTATGTGAAAGTAAATAATACTATGCCTACAAATCCATCTCGAGTTTTATTGAGGCCAGACTGACGGGTAAAGAATTCAACATTTGTCACACTCATCAATTGGTTATATTGATTAGCCGCTAAATCAATCGCTGTAACTGGATTCTGCAATAGACAGATAGGTGTGTGCTCATCTGCAAACTGTTGACACATGTGGTGAACCACTGTACCCCGATATGACATCTGCCACCGTCATTAAGGCTCTCAGCACCATCTTCGCTCTGTTTGGTTTCCCCACCTAGATCCACAGTGACAGGGGATCCTCATTCATGAGCGATGAGCTGCGTCAGTTCCTGCTCAGCAGGGGTATAGCCTCTAGCAGGGCAACCAGCTACAACCCCCGGGGAAACAGGCAAGTAGAACGGGAGAATGGGGTGGTTTGGAGGGCCGTCCAGCTGGCCCTACGGTCCAGGAACCTCCCAGCCTCTCGCTGGCAGGAGATCCTCCCTGACGCTCTGCACTCCATCCGGTCACTATTGTGCACCGCCACTAATAGCACACCCCATGAACGTGTTTTTACCTTCCCCAGGAAGTCCACATCCGGGGTGTCGTTCCCGACTTGGCTCGCTGCTCCAGAACCGGCCCTTCTCCGTAGGCACGTCCGACTCCACAAGGTGGACCCCTTGGTGGACAGAGTTCACCTGCTCCACACCAACCCTCAATATGCCTACGTTGAGTTCCCCGACGGCTGCCAAGATACTGTCTCACTCAGGGACCTGGCACCGTCAGGTTCCACCCCAACACTCCCCCCCCCCCCCACCAATGCACCCCCCCCCCCCGCCTCCCACAGCGCCGCCAATATTGACCCCACCAGACCACCCCCCCCTCTCCTTTTCTGCACAAGAGGATGAAGAGGACTTCGGCACGCTCCCGGAGTTCCCCGATGACTGGCCAGCATCAGCACTGCACCACCGCCATCGGTGCCACCTCCACCACCGCCAGCACCGACTTCACCGCCACCGTTACGCCGCTCCCAACGAAGCACCAAAGCACTGGATGGCTGAACCTTTGACGGACTCCGGACCGTCAACATAGACTTTTCTTTCCCTGCCACTGTACATAACCGCACTAATTGTATATAGTTTCACGTCACCCCCGCCGGACTCATTTTTAACAGGGGGTGAATGTGGTGAACCACTGTAATAGGAACTGTAAGGTAGGACCTGCACTACAGGTTCACCGGTAGCTCCTGCCGGCTGGCTCCGCCCAGGGAGAACTGTATAAATATGCATGACCTCCAGTGCCCTGCCATTTCGCCAGCTGCAGCAGGAGGCCACGCATCTGACTGTAATAAAGCCACAGTTGGACCCAACTTTAGTCTTTGTGCAATTGACCGTGCATCAACACGTTCTCTCAGAATATTGGAGATTTGCTCATTCATTCTTTTCCCCCAACTGTCCCAGTTCTATGTGCCCCCCTTCCAGGAAAGGTCACTGGATTGCCTTCAGCCGAAGGCCTGGCTGATTTTATTTCCTGGGTCAGTGGGCTGGTGCAGGAGCACTGGCAGCTAAAGTTACCAAGGAGGAAGCAGGCAGTCTTTGCGACAGAGAGGGTGGTAGGGCTGAAAGGTAGACTCCAGGAAAGCTGGAGTTGCTGCGATTGCAAAGAAGCTGATTCAACCCGAGAGGCTGGCTTGGGAGTGAACGGAATCAATTCCTCGGGTTCGGCCTATGTGAAAATTATAACCTTCCAACGTTTAATTAGACGAAATTGCAGATCATCCAAGAAAAGATATCAGGTCAGCTGTCTGACAGCACAGAGGCAGGAGTGGAAAGTTTGAGGGAGCTGTTGTGAATGTTGTCGGCCTACATGTAGATGCTGACCCAGTGAGGAGGATATTACTGCAGACTTCGGGGCCCCATACATCATGGCCAGATGGGTTTCTGAACCTATACTTGCCAGAAGCAAGTCCAGCTCAGCAATTTTACCAGAGGCAGATTCCAAACTGATGACCCCTGGGCTCGCCATCCAATGAAGGACAGTGGGCGGGGCTTTAGATACTGCAGGGCCAATCAAAAGGCTGGTAGCTATGACCATCAGAGCCGCCATGAGATGTGGGCGCTGCTGAGGCAGGTATGGGATCAAGAGTGCAACTTGGCATTGAACGGTCCTCATAGAGACAAGTATCAAATTAAACATCAGAGCAGCCAAGCAGGCAGGCCTCTCTGGATGGCACACTGGTGCTGCAGGGATAGTCTTCCTTGACCATTGTCCCCTCTTTGAACCAACTGACTCCATGGCTCCCTGGAACTGTACAGCGAGAGGACCTCCATGAAGCTGGCAGCCTCCCCACATGCAGAGTCTAATCGATGCCTGTAGGGCATTCCTAAGATGTCCTATAATTATTTAAATAATTTCAAGTTACATTTTTTTAATGGAAGGGAGGAAAATAATGGGATGGGATAGTTGCTGGGGTTGGAGAAAATACTACATAATTGTAGGGGAAGGATTCTATTTTTAAATACATAAATCAGGGAGAAGTGGCAACACAGTCCCTCACTGCCACAAATCCCGCATTTGGGGGCATCGCAGGGGGCAGGCAGCACACTCGAAGTGCAATGGGCTAGCCTCGTCCTGGGCGAACCACCTTCTTGATCATGGTTTCACGCCTGCCAGGTAAGTATTATTCCAATTTAAATTGAGGCAGTAGGGAAAGTTGAGACAGACCAGGCACTTTTCAGGTCGCAAAATATCCGCTCTCGGGCCCATTCGTGAGAATGGAAAGGCGAGGGGCTTGATTCTCCGCAGCCCCACGCCCAAAATCGCGTTTTGCGCGGGCCGGAGAATCGATCCATGCGCGGAAATCCCGCACGTACGGATTACGCGGCGCGGATGGCCATTGACAGAAGCCCCCCCCCCCCAGCGATTCTCCGGGCAAAACAAGCCGAGGTCCCGATGGTGTGGTTCTAACCTCCCATTGGGAACCTCCGTCTGCGGCCACCCTGGTGGGGGGCAGAGGGATCGAGCACTGGGGTGGGGGGGGGCCGGGGCAGCGATCGGGCGGCTCGAATCCGCCGGGCGCGCGCCATCTCAGGGGGGGCCTGCATTTTCGATGTGGGTCCGCTGGCTGAGTCCGCCATTGCGTTTGGCGCAGCCGCTCCAGGCCGCCACCGTGCGCATGCACGGACTCCCGACCGGAAGTGCAGGGGCCCATATCTGCCGCCAGAGCTGCGAGAAGCACTCCAGGGCCATGTCAGCCCCCTGCAGGTAGGAGAATACCTCTTGACTTTTTTAAGGAAAGTCAAGAGTGAAACGCCAGAGTTTTTAGGCCGGCGTGGGGACATAGCCCCATTTTTGGAGAATCCAACCCAAGATATCTCCGAGATTTGAGCAACAGGTAAAGCTGGCCATTTTACACTTCTGCTATCCAGCAGCAACACGAGTGCTAGTTTCTAGTCACAGGATGCTGTGAGCAAGTCACAAAGGCTTGTCAAAAAGCGCAGTGTGGTCTGTGAGTTTCAATGCTGGTGCAATGCCAGGTACGATGGCCGTACATGCCAACAACTGGAGGATCGTATCAAAACAGCCTGTCGCAATAGGCAGAGGACTAACTGAACCAGCTAATGCTTGCAAAACTCAACATAATTTCTAACATTAGATGCGATTCTGCGATTACATTGCAGATATTGAGCAAGTGCAAGGTTTTTAAAATTCATTTACAGGATATGGGCTTTCTTGGAAAGGCCAACAATTATTGCCCATCCCTAATCGCCTTTGAGAAGGTGGTGGTGAGCTGACTTCATGAATGGCTGCAGTGCATGTGGTGTAGGTACACCCACTGTGCTGTTAGGGAGGGAATTCTAGGATTTTGACCGAGTGACAGTGAAGGAACGGTGATATATTTCCAAGTCAGGATGGTGACTGACTTGGAGGGGAACCTCTAGGGGGTGGTATTCCCATGTGTCTGTTGCCCTTGTCCTTCGAGATGGTAGCGGTCATATGTTTGGAAGGTGCAGTCTAACGGGCCTTGGTGAGGTCCTGCAGTACATCTTGTAGATGGTACACACTGCTGCCACTGTACATCGGTGGTGGAAGGAGTGAATGTTTGTAGATGGGGCACCAATCAAGTGGGCTGCTTTGTCCTGGGTGGTGTTGAGCTTCTTGAGTGTTGTTGGAGCTGCACTCATCCAGGCAAGTGGAGAGTATTCCATTACACTCCTGACTTGTGCCTTGTAGATGATGGACGGGAATTGGGGGGGGTCAGGAAGTGAGTTACTTTTGCAGGTTCCCTAGCCTCTGACCTGCTCTTGTCCCCACAATAATTATCAGGCGAGTCCAATTCAGTTTCTGGTAAATGGTAAGCACCAGGATGTTGGTAGTGGGGGATTTAGTGATGGTAATGCCATTGAATGTCAAGAGGCCTTGGTTATATTCTCTCTTGTTGGAGATGGTCATTGTCTGGGAGTTGCGTAGTGTGAATGTAACTTGCCACTTGTCAGCCCAAGCCTGGATATTGTCCAGGTCTTGCTGCATTTGGACATAGACTACTTCAGTATTGAAGGAGTCTTTTCCCCTTGGTAAAATCAAGAATCGGGCGTGAGGGGGATTGTAGATTCGGGTCAGGCAGGCTGCTGTCGTATTGGCGCTGCCATCTTTCTGATGTGGTTAAACTGAGATCCCGCCGTCCTTCAATGGATGGAAAAGGTGCCAGGGCACGGTTTCAAAGAAGAGGAGGGAAGTTAGCCCTGATGTCCTGGCCAATATTTATCCCTCAATCAACACCACCAAGAAAAAAAGAATATCTGATCGTTATCACTTTGTAGTTTGTGGGGTCTTGCTGTACGCAAATTCGTTGCTGCATTTTGTCCATCAGCGACTACATGCCAAATGTACTTGATAGGCTGCAAAGAGCTTCAAGACGCTTTGTAAGTTGCCATACAAATATTTATTTGTGTAATACTTAACGTTGCACAGAAGTGGAACATTTTGTCTGAATGGTTACAAGAGGTGCTGGTGACGCCGGACAGTCAAGTGCCCTGAAATGTGTGTGCTTTCTTGAAATTTAATTCCCTTATTTTATTTCTCACAATATTTGTTTACCTTTCTCTCTGACCGGATGAGTCACCTGAGTGAGTCAAGTTCATTGAAGTGAAGAGGTGCCTTGTGCGCCGGTTCAGACTGTTGTGTTAAATGAAGGCGTTGTGTGGAGAAAGTGAATGATCCGTCCATAACTCACACTTGTTTTCTTCTTTGCATATTTTTAAGTGGACAGTAATGTGCTTTACTAAACCTGAGGCTCCAGAATTCCCTCCCCACACCTCAACAACTTGCTTTTTTCCTTTAAGACACCACGTAGTTCCAGTCTCCTCCTCCTTTCAATTCCACTCATGCCCCTGTCGCAATGATAGGCCAGTGATCTGCTTTCATATTTTGGCCCTCCTGTTCCTCTGTCACCAGCTGTTCAGGTGAAGATGGCTGAGATCAACTTGGGCCTCTGACCTTCGCTCCGGTGGCCCCACCACAAGCCCCAAATAAGCTCAGGTGCTCATTGCCCAGCAAATTGTAAAGCCCCCTGAACTGTGTAACAGGGTGTGTTCAAAAACATACCGCGTTGGAGGGGAATATGAAGTCCTCTCAGGATAATCAAGTTCCAAAGAATGAGGCAATTGTTCTTCCACCAGGATCTGGCAGTTTGAAGATCAAAGGCTGAGCACTTGATGACATTGAGGAAAGAAGGAAATGCTTTTTTTCAAAATGGGTTCAAAGGGGATGGAGATGCATCCTGGAGTTAGCACAGAACAGAAGATGTCACTTCAGTTCCCCCTGTACGAGTGGCCCCCACATTCGGTTCCACCACAACTCCTGGGCAGTTCATGCAATTGTCATAATATACACACGGGTATATGATGGTGCACAGACAGACAGTGAGTGACACAAAGGATGACCAATGAACATACAGAACACAGCAGACAATCACCAGACAGGACACGGCCTCTATAAAGCCAGAGGGCACTAGTTTTCCCGCTCTCTCGGGATCCAGCCTCTGAGACAGTCAAAGGCTGTGAGCAGCAACTAGAACATCCACCTTGTGGTAGTAAGATAGTCTGGTCAGGTTAGCCTCAGGTCTCCAGTCAACTCGCATAGTGTCAACCCACAGTTCAAGCATGTTTAATAGTTAAGAGTTTAATAAAATACAGTTGCATTTCTTCAAGTATTGGAAGCCTGTCTCTCTCTCTGCTACAGTAAACGCAGTCCTCGCAGACCCAGCTTACCCAACACATCAGCAATAACACCCAAAAACAAATTCCTGCCCCAAAGGCTCCCTCAACCCAAACTTGGCAACGTTGGCTTCCTTCAGCAGTCAGAGAAAGAAATGGTGGCAAATTCTGAAATTAAAAAACGAGAATAACGAGACGGAGGGAGGTGAGAATGGGCATCGTGGAGGCACTGGCCAGAGTTTTACAGCCTTTCTTAGACTCAGGGTTGGGGCCAGAGGACAGGGGAATTGTAAGTGTTACACCCTTATTCAAACGAGGCTGCAGAGGTAAGTGCAGAGGTAAGGCCAGTCTGCCGTACCTCAATGGTGAGGAAGCTTCTAAAAATGATAATTCAGACCAGAATGAATAGTCGCTGGGACAAAAGTGGGGCTAATTAAGGGAAGTCAGCATGCAATTGTCCAGGATAAACTCTGTTCAACTAACTTGCTGGAGTCTTTTGAAGAGGTGGCCAATGCTACTGCTTCATTTGTTAAAATTTCTGGAACTCCATGTCTAATGGCAATGTGGGATATCTCCACAACACAGTCCACAGCGGCAAAAGTTAAAAAAGGGCTCACCCCCACCTTCTCATGGGCAACTAGGGAAGGGCAATAAACACTGGACTTGCCAGCGATGATCACGTCCCGAGAATGAATGAAAAAATATTCCCTGGGGCACCGAGTTCCATATTCTCAGAACTCAATGGAATTTTCCCAGGCAGGTGGGATCGGACTTGACTTAATTCAGATATCCCAACGTCATCAGGTCAGTCAATTGACACATTCCCACCTCTGGACGATCTCCCTCAGGATCTCACCCACAATTGTTAATTGACTAACCCCAGGAAGGACTTCCGGACAGGTGAACTGACAATCAGTGTCGGGTCACGACCTGGAACTGCTCCGACCTCGCGATTATTTTTCAAGGGGGCAATATCCCGCACTCTTGATCACAGAATCCAATTAGTTGAGAACTTAAAATTAATAAAGAGTAATTCTATATTACGTAATATTGATGTTGGGCTGAAGTATCTGTACTGGGCAATTAATTTTTATTTATTTTTTAAATTTTAGAGTACCCAATTCATTTTTTCCAAAATAAGGGGCAATTTTAGCGTGGCCAATCCACCTAGCTTGCACATTTTTGGGGTGCAGGGGCGAAACCCACGCCAAGACTGGGACAATGTGCAAACTCCACAGTGACCCTGAGCCGAGATCGAACCTGGGACCTTAGCGCCGTGAGGCCGCAGTGTTATTAATTTTTTTTAAATGCTCGCATCCCTTCCCATAGCAATGGAACTCCATTACACACCCTGACTGAATTTTAGTCTCGTGCAAGATTTGATGCCCCAGAAAATGGGCAACATTGTGCCCAGCCTATTAAATCTGCAAATCATAGAATCCTAGAATCCCGACAGTTCAGAAGGAGACCACTCGGCCCATCGAGTCTGCACTGATCCTTTGAAAGAATACGTTACCTAGGCCCATGCCTCCACATATCCCTGTACTCCTGTATCTGCCCCGAACCTTTTGCACACTAAGGGGCAAACAGCAATGCCAATCCACCTAACATGCACGTCTTTGGACTGTGGGAGGAAATCGGAGAACCCGGAAGAAACCCACGCAGACACGGGGAGAATGTGCAGACTCCACACAGTCACCCGAAGCCGGAATTGAACCTGGTCCCTAGCGCTGTGAGACAGCAGTGCGAACTGTGCCACCGTGCTGCCCAAATTGGTGAGCAGAAAATGTGTGCACACTTCTGGTTGAACGTGTACAACTCATCATATTAGGGAAGGACAAACAAGATATGTTAATTCTTTACCCATATCCAAAGTTCCCTCGCATATGCAAATAAAGGGTCTAAAATATGTTTTGGGTCATAGAATTTACAGTGCACAACGAGGTCACTCAGCCCATCGAGTCTGCACCGGCTCTTGGTAAGAGCACCCCGCTTTCCTCAAGAATGGATTGGCCAGAGGCAGCCGCACGCCATTGCCAGCTGCATTCAGGTAAGCAGCTCTCGCATTGCCTGTGATGCAGATGCTAAATAACTTACCTGAATGCAGATATCCATCAACTCCATTTACCTGCCTCAGCTCCATATCTCAGACTTACCTTACCCAACAAAATTCTATCAATGCGAACCAAAAAGATCCAATTTTACCCACATTCACCATCGAGAAGGTAAATCTTTAATCAACACACCTGCACCATCAATAAACCTGCATCACCAACAAACCTGCACTAACAACAAACATGCACCAACAGCAAACCAGCATCACCAACAAAACTGCACCACCAACAAACCTGCTCCAACAACAAACCTGCTCCAACAACAAACCTGCACCAACAACAAACCTGCACCAACAAACCTGCACCAACAAACCTGCACCAACAACAAACCTGCACCAACAAACCTGGACCAACAACAAACCTGCATCACCAACAAACCTGTACCAACAACAAACCAGCACCAACAGTAAACCTGCACCAACAACAAACCTACACCAACAACAAACCTGTACCAACAACAAACTTGCACCACCAACAAACCTGCATCACCAAAAAACCTGCACCACCAACAAACCTGCACCACCTACAAACCTGCACCAACAACAAACCTGCATCAACAACAAACCTGCATCACCAACAAACCTGCACTAACACAAAACCTGCACCAACAATAAACCTGCACCAACAACAAACCTGCACCAACTACAAACCTGCACCAACAACAAACCAACACCATCAACAAACCTGCACCAACAACAAACTTTCACCAACAACAAACCTGCACCAACAACAAACCAACACCATCAACCAACCTGCATCAACAACAAACCTGCACCAACAACAAACTTTCACCAACAACAAACCTACACCAACAACAAACCAACACCATCAACAAACCTGCACCAACAACAAACTTTCACCAACAACAAACCTGTACCAACAATAAACCTACACCAACAACAAACCTGCATCAACAACAAACCGGCACCAACAGCAAACCAGCACCAACAACAAACCTGCATCAACAACAAACCAGCACCAACAACAAACCTGCACCAACAACAAACGGGCACCAACAGCAAACCAGCACCAACAACAACCCTGCATCAACAACAAGCCGGCACCAACAGCAAACCAGCACCAACAACAAACCGGCACCAACAGCAAACCAGCACCAACAACAAACCTGCACCAACAACAAACCAACACCATCAACAAACCTGCACCAACAACAAACATGCATCAACAACAAACATGCACCAACAACACACCTGCACCAACAACAAACCTGCACCAACAATAAACCTGCACAAACAACAAACCTGCACCAACAACAAACCTGCACCAACAACAAACGGGCACCAACAGCAAACCAGCACCAACAACAACCCTGCATCAACAACAAGCCGGCACCAACAGCAAACCAGCACCAACAACAAACCGGCACCAACAGCAAACCAGCACCAACAACAAACCTGCACCAACAACAAATCAACACCATCAACAAACCTGCACCAACAACAAACATGCATCAACAACAAACCTGCACCAACAACACACCTGCACCAACAACAAACCTGCACCAACAATAAACCTACAACAACAACAAACCTGCAATAACGACAAACCTACACCAACAACAAACCTGCACCAACAACACACCTGCACCAACAACAAACCTGCACCAACAATAAACCTACAACAACAACAAACCTGCAATAACGACAAACCTACACCAACAACAAACCTACACCAACAACAAACCTGCAACAACAACAAACCTGCACCAACAACAAACCTACACCAACAATAAACCTGCACCAACAACAAACCTGCACCAACAACAAACCTACACCAACAACAAACCTGCACCAACAACAAACCAGCACCAACAACAAACCTACACCAACAACAAACCTGCACCACCAATAAACCTCCACCAACAACAAACCAGCACCAACAATAAACCTGCATCACCAACAAACCTGCACTAACAACAATCCTACACCAACAACAAACCTACACCAACAACAAACTTTCACCAACAACAAACCTGCATCACCAACAAACCTGCACTAACAACAATCCTACACCAATAACAAACCTACACCAACAACAAACTTTCACCAACAACAAACTTTCACCAACAACAAACCTGGATCAACAACAAACCTGCACCAACAATTAACCTGCATCAACAACAAACCTACACCAACAACAAACCAACACCATCAACAAACCTGCACCAACAACAAACCTGCAACAACAACACCCTGCACCAACAACAAACCTGCACCAACAACAAACCTACACCAACAACAAACCAACACCATCAACAAACCTGCACCAACAACAAACCTGCAACAACAACAAACCTACACCAACAACAAACCAACACCATCAACAAACTTTCACCAACAACAAACCTGCACCAACAATAAACCTGCACCATCAACAAACCTGCACCAACAACAAACTTTCACCAACAACAAACCTGCATCAACAACAAACCTGCACCAACAACAAACCTACACCAACAACAAACCTGCACCAACAACAAACCTGCACCAACAACAAACCTACACCAACAACAAACTTGCATCAACAACAAACCTGCACCAACAACAAACTTTCACCAACAACAAAACTGCATCAAAAACAAACCGGTACCAACAGCAAACCGGCACCAACAGCAAACCAGCACCAACAACAAACCAGCACCAACAACAAATATGCATCAACAACAAACCTGCACCAACAATAAACCTGCACCAACAATAAATCAACACCGTCAACAAACCTGCACCAACAATAAACCTGCACCAACAACAAACTTTCACCAACAACAAACCTGTGCCAACAATAAACCTACACCAACAACAAACCTGCATCAACAACAAACCGGCACCAACAGCAAACCAGCACCAACAACAAACCTGCATCAACAACAAACCAGCACCAACAACAAACCTGCACCAACAACAAACGGGCACCAAAAGCAAACCAGCACCAACAACAACCCTGCATCAACAACAAGCCGGCACCAACAGCAAACCAGCACCAACAACAAACCGGCACCAACAGCAAACCAGCACCAACAACAAACCTGCACCAACAACAAACCAACACCATCAACAAACCTGCACCAACAACAAACATGCATCAACAACAAACATGCACCAACAACACACCTACACCAACAACAAACCTGCACCAACAATAAACCTGCACAAACAACAAACCTGCACCAACAACAAACCTGCACCAACAACAAAAGGGCACCAACAGCAAACCAGCACCAACAACAACCCTGCATCAACAACAAGCCGGCACCAACAGCAAACCAGCACCAACAACAAACCGGCACCAACACCAAACCAGCATCAACAACAAACCTGCACCAACAACAAATCAACACCATCAACAAACCTGCACCAACAACAAACATGCATCAACAACAAACCTGCACCAACAACACACCTGCACCAACAACAAACCAGCACCAACAATAAACCTGCACAAACAACAAACCAGCACAAACAACAAACCTACACCAACAACAAACCTGCACCAACAGCAAACCTGCACCAACAACAAACCTGCACCAACAACAAACCTGCACCAACAATAAACCTGAACCAACAATAAACCTACAACAACAACAAACCTGCAATAACGACAAACCTACACCAACAACAAACCTGCACCAACAACAAACCTGCATCGACAACAAACCTGCACTAACAACAAACCTGCAACAACATCAAACCTGCACCAACAACAAACCTACACCAACAATAAACCTGCACCAACAACAAACCTGCACCAACAACAAACCTACACCAACAACAAACCAGCACCAACAACAAACCTACACCAACAACAAACCTGCACCACCAATAAACCTCCACCAACAACAAACCAGCACCAGCAATAAACCTGCATCACCAACAAACCTGCACTAAGAACAATCCTACACCAATAACAAACCTACACCAACAACAAACTTTCACCAACAACAAACTTTCACCAACAACAAACCTGGATCAACAACAAACCTGCACCAACAATTAACCTGCATCAACAATAAACCTGCACCAACAACAAACCTACACCAACAACAAACCAACACCATCAACAAACCTGCACCAACAACAAACCTGCAACAACAACAAACCTACACCAACAACAAACCAACACCATCAACAAACCTGCACCAACAACAAACTTTCACCAACAACAAACCTGCACCAACAATAAACCTGCACCATCAACAAACCTGCACCAACAACAAACTTTCACCAACAACAAACCTGCACCAACAACAAACCTGCACCAACAACAAACCTACACCAACAACAAACTTGCATCAACAACAAACCTGCACCAACAACAAACTTTCACCAACAACAAAACTGCATCAAAAACAAACCGGTACCAACAGCAAACCGGCACCAACAACAAATATGCATCAACAACAAACCAGCACCAACAATAAACCTGCACCAACAATAAATCAACACCATCAACAAACCTGCACCAACAATAAACCTGCATCACCAACAAACTTTCATCAACAACAAACCTGCGCCAACAATAAACCTACACCAACAACAAACCTGCACCAACAATAAACCTGCATCACCAACAAACCAGCACCAACAAACCTGCACCAACAACAAACCTACATCAACAACAAACCTGCACCAACAATTAACCTGCATCAACAATAAACCTGTTCCAACAATAAACCTACACCAACAACAAACCAACACCATCAACAAACCTGCACCAACAACAAACTTTCACCAACAACAAACCTGCACCATCAATAAACCTACACCAACTACAAACCTGCACCAACAATTAACCTGCATCAACAATAAACCTGCATCAACAATAAACCTGCACCAACAATTAACCTGCACCAACAAAAATCTTTCACCAACAACAAACCTTCACCAACAACAAACCAGCACCATCAACAAACCTGCACCAACAACAAACCAACACCATCAACAAACCTGCACCAACAACAAACTTTCACCAACAACAAATCTGCACCAACAATAAACCTACACCAACAACAAACCTGCATCAACAATAAACCTGCACCAACAACAAACCTGCACCAACAAAAATCTTTCACCAACAACAAACCTGCACCAACAACAAACCAGCACCATCAACAAACCTGCACCAACAACAAACCTGCATCAACAATAAACCTACACCAACTACAAACCTGCACCAACAATTAACCTGCATCAACAATAAACCTGCACCAACAACAAACCTGCACCAACAAAAATCTTTCACCAACAACAAACCTGCACCAACAACAAACCTGCACCAACAACAAACTTTCACCAACAACAAATCTGCACCAACAATAAACCTACAGCAACAACAAACCTGCACCAACAACAAACCTGCACCAACAAACCTGCGTCAACAATAAACCTGCACCAACAACAAACCTGCACCAACAACAAGCTTTCACCAACAACAAACCTACACCAACAACAAACCTGCACCAACAACAAACCTACAACCAGAACAAACCTACACCAACAACACACCTGCACCAACAACATACCTACACCAACAATAAACCTGCACCAACAGCAAACCAGCACCAACAACAAACCTACACCAACAACAAACCTACACCAACAACAAACCTGCACCAACAACAAACCAGCACCAACAACAAACCTACACCAACAACAAACCTACACCAACAACAAACCTGCACCAACAACAAACCTGCACGAACAACAAACTTGCATCACCAACAAACCTGCACTAACAACAATCCTACACCAACAACAAACCTGCACCAACAAAAAACTTTCACCAACAACAAACCTGCATCAACAACAAACCGGCACCAACAGCAAACCAGCACCAACAACAAACTTGCATCAACAACAAACCTGCACCAACAATTAACCTGCATCAACAATAAACCTGCACCAACAATAAACCTACACCAACAACAAACCAACACCATTAACAAACCTGCACCAACAACAAACTTTCACCAACAACAAACCTGCATCAACAACAAACCGGCAACAACAGCAAACCAGCACCAACAACAAACATGCACCAACAACAAACCTACAACAACAGCAAACCAGCACCATCAACCAACCTGCACCAACAGCAAACCGGCACCAACAGCAAATTAGCACCAAAAACAAACCTGCATCAACAACAAACCTACAATAACAACAAACCTGCAACTAAACAAACATGCAACAACAACAACAAACCTGCACCAACAATTAACCTGCACAAACAATAAACCTGCACCAACAATAAACCTACACCAACAACAAACCTGCACCATCAACAAACCTGCACCAACAACAAACTTTCACCAACAACAAATCTGCACCAACAATAAACCTACACCAACAACAAACCTGCACCAACAAACCTGCGTCAACAATAAACCTGCACCAACAACAAACCTGCACCAACAACAAGCTTTCACCAACAACAAACCTACACCAACAACAAACCTGCACCAACAACAAACATGCATCAACAACAAACCAGCACCAACAACACACCTGCACCAACAACAAACCTGCACCAACAGCAAACCTGCACCAACAACAAACCTGCACCAACAACAAACCTACACCAACAACAAACCTGCACCAAAAACAAACCTGCACCAATAACAAACCTACAACCAGAACAAACCTACACCAACAACACACCTGCACCAACAACAAACCTGCACCAACAATAAACCTGCACAAACAACAAACCTGCAATAACAACAAACCTGCAATAACAACAAACCTACACCAACAACAAACCTGCACCAACAGCAAACCTGCATCAACAACAAACCTGCACTAACAACAAACCTGCAACAACAAAAAACCTACACCAACAACAAACCTGCATGAACAACAAACTTGCACTAACAACAAACCTGCAACATCAACAAACCTGCACCAACAACAAACCTACACCAACAATAAACCTGCACCAACAGCAAACCAGCACCAACAACAAACCTAGACCAACAACAAACCTACACCAACAACAAACCTGCACCAACAACAAACCAGCACCAACAACAAACATACACCAAGAAGAAACCTGCACCAAGAACAAACCTGCACCAACAACAAACCTGCACCAACAACAAACCTACACCAAGAAGAAACCGGCACCAACAACAAACCAGCACCAACAACAAACCTACACCAAGAAGAAACCGGCACCAACAACAAACCAGCACCAACAACAAACCTACACCAACAACAAACCTGCACCAAGAACAAACCTGCACGAACAACAAACTTGCATCACCAACAAACCTGCACTAACAACAATCCTACACCAACAACAAACCTGCACCAACAAAAAACTTTCACCAACAACAAACCTGCATCAACAACAAACCGGCACCAACAGCAAACCAGCACCAACAACAAACTTGCATCAACAGCAAACCTGCACCAACAATTAACCTGCATCAACAATAAACCTGCACCAACAATAAACCTACACCAACAACAAACCAACACCATTAACAAACCTGCACCAACAACAAACTTTCATCAACAACAAACCTGCATCAACAACAAACCGGCAACAACAGCAAACCAGCACCAACAACAAACATGCACCAACAACAAACCTACAACAACAGCAAACCAGCACCATCAACCAATCTGCACCAACAGCAAACCGGCACCAACAGCAAATTAGCACCAAAAACAAACCTGCATCAACAACAAACCTACAATAACAACAAACCTGCAACTAAACAAACATGCATCAACAACAAACCTGCACCAACAATTAACCTACACAAAGAATAAACCTGCACCAACAATAAACCTACACCAACAACAAATCAACACCATCAACAAACCTGCACCAACAACAAACTTTCACCAAGAACAAACCTGCACCAACAATAAACCTACACCAACAACAACCCTGCATCAACAACAAACCTGCACCAACAACACACTTTCACCAACAACAAACCTGCACCAACAATAAACCTGCACCAACAACAAACCTGCACCAACAATAAACCTGCATCACCAGCAAAGCTGCATCAACAACAAACCTGCACCAACAACAAACCTGCACTAACAACAAACCTGCAACAACAACAAACCTGAACCAACAACAAACCTGCACCAACAATAAACCTGCACAAACAACAAACCTGCAATAACAACAAACCTGCACCAACAACAACCCTGCACCGACAACAACCCTGCATCGACAACAAACCTGCACTAACAACAAACCTGCAACAACAACAAACCTGCACCAACAACAAACCTACACCAACAACAAACCTGCACCAACAACAAACCAGCACCAACAACAAACCTACACCAACAACAAACCTGCACCAACAACAAACCAGCACCAACAACAAACCTACACCAACAACAAACCTGCACCAAAAATAAACCAGCACCAACAACAAACCAGCACCAACAATAAACCTGCATCACCAACAAACCTGCACCAACAACAATCCTACACCAACAACAAACCTACACCAACAACAAACTTTCACCAACAACAAACCTCCATCAACAACAAACCGGCACCAACAGCAAACCTGCATCAACAACAAACCTGCACCAACAATTAAACTGCATCAACAATAAACCTGCACCAACAATAAACCTACACCAACAACAAACCAACACCATCAACAAACCTGCACCAACAACAAACTTTCACCAACAACAAACCTGCACCAACAACAAACCAGCACTAACAACAAACTTGCATCAACAAGAAACCTGCACCAACAACAAACCTGCATCAAAAACAAACCGGCAACAACAGCAAACTAGCACCAACAACAAACATGCACCAACAACAAACCTACACCAACAACAAACCAACACCATCAACAAACCTGCACCAACAACAAACTTTCACCAACAACAAACCTGCACCAACAATAAACCTGCACTATCAACAAACCTGCACCAACAGCAAACCTGCACCAACAACAAACCTGCACCAACAACAAACCTACACCAACAACAAACCTGCACCAAAAACAAACCTGCACCAATAACAAACCTACAACCAGAACAAACCTACACCAACAACACACCTGCACCAACAACAAACCTGCACCAACAATAAACCTGCAATAACAACAAACCTGCAATAACAACAAACCTACACTAACAACAAACCTGCACCATCAGCAAACCTGCATCAACAACAAACCTGCACTAACAACAAACCTGCAACAACAACAAACCTACACCAACAACAAACCTGCATGAACAACAAACTTGCACTAACAACAAACCTGCAACATCAACAAACCTGCACCAACAACAAACCTACACCAACAATAAACCTGCACCAACAGCAAACCAGCACCAACAACAAACCTACACCAACAACAAACCTACACCAACAACAAACCTGCACCAACAACAAACCAGCACCAACAACAAACCTACACCAACAACAAACCTACACCAACAACAAACCTGCACCAACAACAAACTTGCATCACCAACAAACCTGCACTAACAACAATCCTACACCAACAACAAACCTGCACCAACAAAAAATTTTCACCAACAACAAACCTGCATCAACAACAAACCGGCACCAACAGCAAACCAGCACCAACAACAAACTTGCATCAACAACAAACCTGCACCAACAATTAACCTGCATCAACAATAAACCTGCACCAACAATAAACCGGCAACAACAACAAACCAACACCATTAACAAACCTGCACCAACAACAAACTTTCACCAACAACAAACCTGCATCAACAACAAACCGGCAACAACAGCAAACCAGCACCAACAACAAACATGCACCAAGAACAAACCTACAACAACAGCAAACCAGCACCATCAACCAACCTGCACCAACAACAAACCGGCACCAACAGCAAATTAGCACCAAAAACAAACCTGCATCAACAACAAACCTACAATAACAACAAACCTTCAACTAAACAAACATGCATCAACAACATACCTGCACCAACAATTAACCTGCATCAACAATAAACCTGCACCAACAATAAACCGGCAACAACAACAAACCAACACCATTAACAAACCTGCACCAACAACAAACTTTCACCAACAACAAACCTGCATCAACAACAAACCGGCAACAACAGCAAACCAGCACCAACAACAAACATGCACCAACAACAAACCTACAACAACAGCAAACCAGCACCATCAACCAACCTGCACCAACAACAAACCGGCACCAACAGCAAATTAGCACCAAAAACAAACCTGCATCAACAACAAACCTACAATAACAACAAACCTGCAACTAAACAAACATGCATCAACAACATACCTGCACCAACAATTAACCTGCACAAACAATAAACCTGCACCAACAATAAACCTACACCAACAACAAATCAGCACCATCAACAAACCTGCACCAACAACAAACTTTCACCAAGAACAACCCTGCATCAACAACAAACCTGCACCAACAACACACTTTCACCAACAACAAACCTGCACCAACAATAAACCTGCACCAACAACAAACCTGCACCAACAATAAACCTGCATCACCAGCAAAGCTGAATCAACAACAAACCTGCACCAACAACAAACCTGCATCAACAACACACCTGCACCAACAACAAACCTGCACCAACAATAAACCTGCACAAACAACAAACCTGCACCAACAACAACCCTGCATCGACAACAAACCTGCACTAACAACAAACCTGCAATAACAACAAACCTGCACCAACAACAACCCTGCATCGACAACAAACCTGCACTAACAACAAACCTGCAACAACAACAAACCTGCACCAACAACAAACCTACACCAACAATAAACCTGCACCAACAACAAACCTGCACCAACAACAAACCAGCACCAACAACAAACCTACACCAACAACAAACCTGCACCAACAACAAACCAGCACCAACAACAAACCTACACCAACAACAAACCTGCACCAAAAATAAACCAGCACCAACAACAAACCAGCACCAACAATAAACCTGCATCACCAACAAACCTGCACCAACAACAATCCTACACCAACAACAAACCTACACCAACAACAAACTTTCACCAACAACAAACCTGCATCAACAACAATCCGGCACCAACAGCAAACCTGCATCAACAACAAACCTGCACCAACAATTAAACTGCATCAACAATAAACCTGCACCAACAATAAACCTACACCAACAACAAACCAACACCATCAACAAACCTGCACCAACAACAAACTTTCACCAACAACAAACCTGCACCAACAACAAACCAGCACCAACAACAAACTTGCATCAACAAGAAACCTGCACCAACAACAAACCTGCATCAAAAACATACCGGCAACAACAGCAAACTAGCACCAACAACAAACATGCACCAACAACAAACCTACACCAACAACAAACCAACACCATCAACAAACCTGCACCAACAACAAACTTTCACCAACAACAAACCTGCACCAACAATAAACCTGCACTATCAACAAACCTGAACCAACAACAAACTTTCGCCAACAACAAACCTGCATCAACAACAAACCGGCTCCAACAGCAAACTAGCACCAACAACAAACCTGCACCAACAACAAACCTACAATAACAACAAACCAGCACCAACAACAAACCTGCATCAACAACAAACCTGCACCAACAATTAACCTGCATCAACAATAAACCTGCACCAACAATAAACCTACACCAACAACAATTCAACACCATCAACAAACCTGCACCAACAACAAACTTTCACCAACAACAAACCTGCACCAAAAATAAACCTACACCAACAACAAACCTGCATCAACAACAAACCTGCATCAACAACAAACTTTCACCAACAACAAAGCTGCACCAACAATAAACCTACACCAACAACAAACCTGCATCAACAATAAACCTGCACCAACAATTAACCTGCATCAACAATAAACCTGCATCAACAATAAACATGCACCAACAATTAACCAGCATCAACAATAAACCTGCACCAACAATTAACCTGCATCAACAATAAACCTGCACCAACAACAAACTTTCACCAACAACAAACCTGCACCAACAACAAACCAACACCATCAACAAACCTGCACCAACAACAAACATGCATCAACAACAAACCTGCACGAACAACACACCTGCACCAACAACAAACCTGCACCAACAATAAACCTGCACAAACAACAAACCTGCAATAACAACAAACCTGCACCAACAGCAAACCTGCACCAACAACAAACCTGCACCAACAACAAACCTACACCTACAACAAATCTGCACCAACAATAAACCTACAACAACAACAAACCTGCAATAACAACAAACCTGCATCGACAACAAACCTGCACTAACAACAAACCTGCAACAACAACAAACATGCACCAACAACAAACCTACACCAACAATAAACCTGCACCAACAACAAACCTGCACCAACAACAAACCAGCACCAACAACAAACCTACACCAACAACAAACCTGCACCAACAACAAACCAGCACCAACAACAAACCTACACCAACAACAAACCTGCACCAACAATAAACCAGCACCAACAACAAACCAGCACCAACAATAAACCTGCATCACCAACAAACCTGCACTAACAACAATCCTACACCAACAACAAACCTACACCAACAACAAACTTTCACCAACAACAAACCTGCATCAACAACAAACCGGCACCAACAGCAAACCTGCATCAACAACAAACCTGCACCAACAATTAAACTGCATCAACAATAAACCTGCACCAACAACAAACCTGCACTAACAACAAACCGACACCATCAACAAACCTGCACCAACAACAAACTTTCACCAACAACAAACCTGCACCAACAACAAACCAGCACCAACAACAAACCTGCACCAACAATTAACCTGCATCAACAATAAATCTGCACCAACAACAAACCAACACCATCAACAAACCTGCACCAAGAACAAACTTTCACCAACAACAAACCTGCATCAATAACAAACCGGCAACAACAGCAAAGTAGCACCAACAACAAACCTGCACCAACAACAAACCTACAATAACAACAAACCAGCACCAACAACAAACCTGCACCAACAACAAACCTACACCAACAACAAACCAACACCATCAACAAACCTGCACCAACAACAAACTTTCACCAACAACAAACCTGCACCAACAATAAACCTGCACTATCAACAAACCTGCACCAACAACAAACTTTCGCCAACAACAAACCTGCATCAACAACAAACCTACAATAACAACAAACCAGCACCAACAACAAACCTGCACCAACAATTAACCTGCATCAACAATAAACCTGCACCAACAACAAATCAACACCATCAACAAACCTGCACCAACAACAAACTTTCACCAACAACAAACCTGCACCAAAAATAAACCTGCACCAACAACAAACCGGCACTAACAACAAACTTTCACCAACAACAAACGTGCATCAACAACAAACCTGCACCAACAACAAACTTTCACCAACAACAAACGTGCATCAACAACAAACCTACAATAACAGCAAACCTACACCAACAACAAACCTGCATCAACAACAAACCTGCACCAACAGTAAACCTGCACCAACAACAAACCTACACCAACAACAAACCTGTACCAACAACAAACTTGCACCACCAACAAACCTGTATCACCAACAAACCTGCACCACCAACAAACCTGCACCACCAACAAAACTGCACCAACAACAAACCTGCATCAACAACAAACCTGCATCACCAACAAACCTGCACTAACACAAAACCTGCATCAACAACCAACCTGCATCACCAACAAACCTGCACTAACACAAAACCTGCACCACCAACAAACCTGCATCACCAACAAACCTGCACCACCAACAAACCTGCACCACCAACAAACCTGCACCAACAACAAACCTGCATCAACAGCAAACCTGCATCACCAACAAACCTGCACTAACACAAAACCTGCACCAACAATAAACCTGCACCAACAACAAACCTGCACCAAGAACAAACCTGCACCAACAACAAACCAACACCATCAACAAACCTGCACCAACAACAAACTTTCACCAACAACAAACCTGCACCAACAATAAACCTACACCATCAACAAACCTGCACCAACAACAAACTTTCACCAACAACAAACTTGCATCAACAAGAAACCTGCACCAACAACAAACCTGCATCAAAAACATAGCGGCAACAACAGCAAACTAGCACCAACAACAAACATGCACCAACAACAAACCTACACCAACAACAAACCAACACCATCAACAAACCTGCACCAACAACAAACTTTCACCAACAACAAACCTGCACCAACAATAAACCTGCACTATCAACAAACCTGAACCAACAACAAACTTTCGCCAACAACAAACCTGCATCAACAACAAACCGGCTCCAACAGCAAACTAGCACCAACAACAAACCTGCACCAACAACAAACCTACAATAACAACAAACCAGCACCAACAACAAACCTGCATCAACAACAAACCTGCACCAACAATTAACCTGCATCAACAATAAACCTGCACCAACAATAAACCTACACCAACAACAATTCAACACCATCAACAAACCTGCACCAACAACAAACTTTCACCAACAACAAACCTGCACCAAAAATAAACCTACACCAACAACAAACCTGCATCAACAACAAACCTGCATCAACAACAAACTTTCACCAACAACAAAGCTGCACCAACAATAAACCTACACCAACAACAAACCTGCATCAACAATAAACCTGCACCAACAATTAACCTGCATCAACAATAAACCTGCATCAACAATAAACATGCACCAACAATTAACCAGCATCAACAATAAACCTGCACCAACAATTAACCTGCATCAACAATAAACCTGCACCAACAACAAACTTTCACCAACAACAAACCTGCACCAACAACAAACCAACACCATCAACAAACCTGCACCAACAACAAACATGCATCAACAACAAACCTGCACGAACAACACACCTGCACCAACAACAAACCTGCACCAACAATAAACCTGCACAAACAACAAACCTGCAATAACAACAAACCTGCACCAACAGCAAACCTGCACCAACAACAAACCTGCACCAACAACAAACCTACACCTACAACAAATCTGCACCAACAATAAACCTACAACAACAACAAACCTGCAATAACAACAAACCTGCATCGACAACAAACCTGCACTAACAACAAACCTGCAACAACAACAAACATGCACCAACAACAAACCTACACCAACAATAAACCTGCACCAACAACAAACCTGCACCAACAACAAACCAGCACCAACAACAAACCTACACCAACAACAAACCTGCACCAACAACAAACCAGCACCAACAACAAACCTACACCAACAACAAACCTGCACCAACAATAAACCAGCACCAACAACAAACCAGCACCAACAATAAACCTGCATCACCAACAAACCTGCACTAACAACAATCCTACACCAACAACAAACCTACACCAACAACAAACTTTCACCAACAACAAACCTGCATCAACAACAAACCGGCACCAACAGCAAACCTGCATCAACAACAAACCTGCACCAACAATTAAACTGCATCAACAATAAACCTGCACCAACAACAAACCTGCACTAACAACAAACCGACACCATCAACAAACCTGCACCAACAACAAACTTTCACCAACAACAAACCTGCACCAACAACAAACCAGCACCAACAACAAACCTGCACCAACAATTAACCTGCATCAACAATAAATCTGCACCAACAACAAACCAACACCATCAACAAACCTGCACCAAGAACAAACTTTCACCAACAACAAACCTGCATCAATAACAAACCGGCAACAACAGCAAAGTAGCACCAACAACAAACCTGCACCAACAACAAACCTACAATAACAACAAACCAGCACCAACAACAAACCTGCACCAACAACAAACCTACACCAACAACAAACCAACACCATCAACAAACCTGCACCAACAACAAACTTTCACCAACAACAAACCTGCACCAACAATAAACCTGCACTATCAACAAACCTGCACCAACAACAAACTTTCGCCAACAACAAACCTGCATCAACAACAAACCTACAATAACAACAAACCAGCACCAACAACAAACCTGCACCAACAATTAACCTGCATCAACAATAAACCTGCACCAACAACAAATCAACACCATCAACAAACCTGCACCAACAACAAACTTTCACCAACAACAAACCTGCACCAAAAATAAACCTGCACCAACAACAAACCGGCACTAACAACAAACTTTCACCAACAACAAACGTGCATCAACAACAAACCTGCACCAACAACAAACTTTCACCAACAACAAACGTGCATCAACAACAAACCTACAATAACAGCAAACCTACACCAACAACAAACCTGCATCAACAACAAACCTGCACCAACAGTAAACCTGCACCAACAACAAACCTACACCAACAACAAACCTGTACCAACAACAAACTTGCACCACCAACAAACCTGTATCACCAACAAACCTGCACCACCAACAAACCTGCACCACCAACAAAACTGCACCAACAACAAACCTGCATCAACAACAAACCTGCATCACCAACAAACCTGCACTAACACAAAACCTGCATCAACAACCAACCTGCATCACCAACAAACCTGCACTAACACAAAACCTGCACCACCAACAAACCTGCATCACCAACAAACCTGCACCACCAACAAACCTGCACCAACAACAAACCTGCATCAACAGCAAACCTGCATCACCAACAAACCTGCACTAACACAAAACCTGCACCAACAATAAACCTGCACCAACAACAAACCTGCACCAAGAACAAACCTGCACCAACAACAAACCAACACCATCAACAAACCTGCACCAACAACAAACTTTCACCAACAACAAACCTGCACCAACAATAAACCTACACCATCAACAAACCTGCACCAACAACAAACTTTCACCAACAACAAACCTGCACCAACATTAAACCTACACCAACAACAAACCTGTATCAACAACAAACCTGCACCAACAACAAACTTTCACCAACAACAAACCTACACCAACAACAAACCAACACCATCAACAATACTGCACCAACAATAAACTTTCACCAACAACAAACCTGTACCAACAATAAACCTACACCAACAGCAAACCTGCATCAACAACAAACCGGCACCAACAGCAAACCAGCACCAACAACAAACCTGCATCAACAACAAACCAGCACCAACAACAAACCTGCACCAACAACAAACTTTCACCAACAACAAACCTGCACCAACAATAAACCTACACCATCAACAAACCTGCACCAACAACAAACCTGCACCAACAACAAACCTGCACCAAGAACAAACCTGCACCAACAACAAACCAACACCATCAACAAACCTGCACCAGCAACAAACTTTCACCAACAACAAACCTGCACCAACAATAAACCTACACCATCAACAAACCTGCACCAACAACAAACTTTCACCAACAACAAACCTGCATCAACAGCAAACCTGCACTAACACAAAACCTGCACCAACAATAAACCTGCACCAACAACAAACCTGCACCAAGAACAAACCTGCATCACCAACAAACCTGCACTAACACAAAACCTGCACCAACAATAAACCTGCACCAACAACAAACCTGCACCAAGAACAAACCTGCACCAACAACAAACCAACATCATCAATAAACCTGCACCAACAACAAACTTTCACCAACAACAAACCTGCACCAACAATAAACCTACACCAACAACAAACCTGCATCAACAACAAACCTGCACCAACAACAAACTTTCACCAACAACAAACCTACACCAACAACAAACCAACACCATCAACAAACCTGCACCAACAACAAACTTTCACCAACAACAAACCTGTACCAACAATAAACCTACACCAACAACAAACCTGCATCAACAACAAACCTGCATCAAAAACAAACCTGCACCAACAACAAACCAACACCATCAACAAACCTGCACCAACAACAAACTTTCACCAACAACAAACCTGCACCACCAATAAACCAACACCATCAACAAACCTGCACCAACAATAAACCTACACCAACAACAAACCTGCATCAACAACAAACCTGCACCAACAACAAACTTTCACCAACAACAAACCTACACCAACAACAAACCAACACCATCAACAAACCTGCACCAACAACAAACGGGCACCAACAGCAAACCAGCACCAACAACAACCCTGCATCAACAACAAGCCGGCACCAACAGCAAACCAGCACCAACAACAAACCTGCACCAACAATAAACCTACACCAACAACAAACCTGCATCAACAACAAACCTGCACCAACAACAAACTTTCACCAACAACAAACCTACACCAACAACAAACCAACACCATCAACAAACCTGCACCAACAACAAACGGGCACCAACAGCAAACCAGCACCAACAACAACCCTGCATCAACAACAAGCCGGCACCAACAGCAAACCAGCACCAACAACAAACCTGCACCAACAATAAACCTACAATAACAACAAACCAGCACCAAAAACAAACCTGCATCAAAAACAAACCGGCAACAACAGCAAACTAGCACCAACAACAAACATGCACCAACAACAAACCTACACCAACAACAAACCAACACCATCAACAAACCTGCAGCAACAACAAACTTTCACCAACAACAAACATGCACCAACAACAAACCTACACCAACAACAAACCAACACCATCAACAAACCTGCACCAACAACAAACTTTCGCCAACAACAAACCTGCATCAACAACAAACCGGCTCCAATAGCAAACTAGCACCAACAACAAACCTGCACCAACAACGAACCTACAATAACAATAAACCAGCACCAACAACAAACATGCATCAACAACAAACCTGCACCAACAATTAACCTGCACCAACAATAAACCTACACCAACAACAATTCAACACCATCAACAAACCTGCACCAACAACAAACTTTCACCAACAACATACCAGCACCAAAAATAAACCTACACCAACAACAAACCTGCGTCAACAACAAACCTGCATCAACAACAAACTTTCACCAACAACAAACCTGCATCAACAACAAACATGCATCAACAACAAACCTGCACGAACAACACACCTGCACCAACAACAAACCTGCACCAACAATAAACCTGCACAAACAACAAACCTGCAATAACAACAAACCTGCACCAACAGCAAACCTGCACCAACAACAAACCTGCACCAACAACAAACCTACACCAACAACAAACCTGCACCAACAATAAACCTACAACAACAACAAACCTGCAATAACAACAAACCTGCATCGACAACAAACCTGCACTCACAACAAACCTGCAACAACAACAAACCTGCACCAACAACAAACCTACACCAACAATAAACCTGCACCAACAACAAACCTGCACCAACAACAAACCTACACCAACAACAAACCTGCACCAACAAAAAACCAGCACCAACAACAAACCAGCACCAACAATAAACCTGCATCACCAACAAACCTGCACTAACAACAAACTTTCACCAACAACAAACCTGCATCAACAACAAACCGGCACCAACAGCAAACCTGCATCAACAACAAACCTGCACCAACAATTAAACTGCATCAACAATAAACCTGCACCAACAAAAAATCTGCACGAACAACAAACCGACACCATCAACAAACCTGCACCAACAACAAACTTTCACCAACAACAAACCTGCACCAACAACAAACCAGCACCAACAACAAACCTGCACCAACAATTAACCTGCATCAACAATAAACCTGCACCAACAACAAACCAACACCATCAACAAACCTGCACCAAGAACAAACTTTCACCAACAACAAACCTGCATCAAAAACAAACCGGCAACAACAGCAAAGTAGCACCAACAACAAACCTGCACCAACAACAAACCTACAATAACAACAAACCAGCACCAACAACAAACCTGCACCAACAACAAACCTGCACCAACCACAAACCAACACCATCAACAAACCTGCACCAACAACAAACTTTCACCAACAACAAACCTGCACCAACAATAAACCTGCACTATCAACAAACCTGCACCAACAACAAACTTTCGCCAACAACAAACCTGCATCAACAACAAACCTACAATAACAACAATCCAGCACCAACAACAAACCTGCACCAACAATTAACCTGCATCAACAATAAACCTGCACCAACAACAAACCAGCACCAACAACAAACCTACACCAACAACAAACCTGCATCAACAACAAACCTGCACCAACAACAAACTTTGACCAACAACAAACGTCCATCAACAACAATCCTACAATAACAGCAAACCTACACCAACAACAAACCTGCATCAACAACAAACCTGCACCAACAGTAAACCTGCACCAACAACAAACCTACACCAACAACAAACCTGTACCAACAACAAACTTGCACCACCAACAAACCTGCATCACCAACAAACCTGCACCACCAACAATCCTGCACCACAAACAAACCTGCACCAACAACAAACCTGCATCAACAACAAACCTGCATCACCAACAAACCTGCACTTACACAAAACCTGCATCAACAACCAACCTGCATCACCAACAAACCAACACCACCAACAAACCAGCACTAACACAAAACCTGCACCACCAACAAACCTGCATCACCAACAAACCTGCACCACCAACAAACCTGCACCACCAACAAACCTGCACCACCAACAAACCTGCACCAACAACAAACCTGCATCAACAGCAAACCTGCATCACCAACAAACCTGCACCAACAACAAACCTGCACCAACAATAAACCTGCACCAACAACAAACCTGCATCAACAACAAACCTGAACCAACAACAAACCTGCACCAACAACAAACCTGCACCAACAACAAAACGGCACTAACAACAAAACTGCTCCAACAACAAACCTGTACCAAAAACAAACCTGCACCAACAACAAACCTGCACCAACAATAAACCTGCACGAACAACAAACCTGCAGCAACAAACCGGCACTAACAACAAACCTGCCCCAACAACAAACCTGCATCAACAACAATCCTGCACCAACAACAAACCTGCATCACAAACAAACTTGCGCCAACATCAAACCTGCACCAAGAACAAACCTGCACCAACAACAAACTTTCACCAACAACAAACCTGCACCAACAATAAACCTACACCATCAACAAACCTGCACCAACAACAAACTTTCACCAACAACAAACCTGCACCAACATTAAACCTACACCAACAACAAACCTGTATCAACAACAAACCTGCACCAACAACAAACTTTCACCAACAACAAACCTACACCAACAACAAACCAACACCATCAACAATACTGCACCAACAACAAACTTTCACCAACAACAAACCTGTAACAACAATAAACCTACACCAACAACAAACCTGCATCAACAACAAACCTGCATCAACAACAAACCGGCACCAACAGCAAACCAGCACCAACAACAAACCTGCATCAACAACAAACCGGCACCAACAGCAAACCAGCACCAACAACAAACCTGCATCAACAACAAACCAGCACCAACAACAAACCTGCACCAACAACAAACGGGCACCAACAGCAAACCAGCACCAACAACAACCCTGCATCAACAACAAGCCGGCACCAACAGCAAACCAGCACCAACAACAAACCTGCACCAACAATAAACCTACAATAACAACAAACCAGCACCAACAACAAACCTGCATCAAAAACAAACCGGCAACAACAGCAAACTAGCACCAACAACAAACATGCACCAACAACAAACCTACACCAACAACAAACCAACACCATCAACAAACCTGCACCAACAACAAACTTTCACCAACAACAAACCTGCACCAACAATAAACCTGCACTATCAACAAACCTGCACCAACAACAAACTTTCGCCAACAACAAACCTGCATCAACAACAAACCGGCTCCAACAGCAAACTAGCACCAACAACAAACCTGCACCAACAACAAACCTACAATAACAACAAACCAGCACCAACAACAAACATGCATCAACAACAAACCTGCACCAACAATTAACCTGCATCAACAATAAACCTGCACCAACAATAAACCTACACCAACAACAATTCAACACCATCAACAAACCTGCACCAACAACAAACTTTCACCAACAACATACCTGCACCAAAAATAAACCTACACCAACAACAAACCTGCGTCAACAACAAACCTGCATCAACAACAAACTTTCACCAACAACAAAGCTGCACCAACAATAAACCTACACCAACATCAAACCTGCATCAACAACAAACCTACACGAACATCAAACCTGCATCAACAACAAACCTGCACCAACAACAAACCAGCACCAACAACAAACCTACACCAACAATAAACATGCACCAACAATTAACCAGCATCAACAATAAACCTGCACCAACAATTAACCTGCATCAACAATAAACCTGCACCAACAACAAACTTTCACCAACAACAAACCTGCACCAACAACAAACCAACACCATCAACAAACCTGCACCAACAACAAACATGCATCAACAACAAACCTGCACGAACAACACACCTGCACCAACAACAAACCTGCACAAACAACAAACCTGCAATAACAACAAACCTGCACCAACAACAAACCTGCACCAACAACAAACCTACACCAACAACAAACCTCCACCAACAATAAACCTGCACAAACAACAAACCTGCAATAACAGCAAACCTGCACCAACAACAAACCTGCACCAACAACAAACCTACACCAGCAACAAACTTTCACCAACAACAAACCTGCACCAACAATAAACCTACACCATCAACAAACCTGCACCAACAACAAACTTTCACCAACAACAAACCTGCATCAACAGCAAACCTGCACTAACACAAAACCTGCACCAACAATAAACCTGCACCAACAACAAACCTGCACCAAGAACAAACCTGCATCACCAACAAACCTGCACTAACACAAAACCTGCACCAACAATAAACCTGCACCAACAACAAACCTGCACCAAGAACAAACCTGCACCAACAACAAACCAACATCATCATCAAACCTGCACCAACAACAAACTTTCACCAACAACAAACCTGCACCAACAATAAACCTACACCAACAACAAACCTGCATCAACAACAAACCTGCACCAACAACAAACTTTCACCAACAACAAACCTACACCAACAACAAACCAACACCATCAACAAACCTGCACCAACAACAAACTTTCACCAACAACAAACCTGTACCAACAATAAACCTACACCAACAACAAACCTGCATCAACAACAAACCTGCATCAAAAACAAACCTGCACCAACAACAAACCAACACCATCAACAAACCTGCACCAACAACAAACTTTCACCAACAACAAACCTGCACCAACAATAAACCTGCACCAACAACAAACCTGCACCAACAACAAACCTGCACCAACAATAAACCTACACCAACAACAAACCTGCATCAACAACAAACCTGCACCAACAACAAACTTTCACCAACAACAAACCTACACCAACAACAAACCAACACCATCAACAAACCTGCACCAACAACAAACTTTCACCAACAACAAACCTGTACCAACAATAAACCTACACCAACAACAAACCTGCATCAACAACAAACCAGCACCAACAACAAACCTGCACCAACAATAAACCAGCACCAACAACAAACCAGCACCAAAAACAACAAACCAGCACCAACAACAAACCTGCACCAACAACAAACCTGCTTCACAAATAAACCTGCACGAACAACAAACCTGCACCAACAACAACCCTGCATGAACAACAAGCCGGCACCAACAGCAAACCAGCACCAACAACAAACCGGCACCAACAGCAAACCAGCGCCAACAACAAACCGGCACCAACAGCAAACCAGCACCAACAACAACCCTGCATCAACAACAAGCCGGCACCAACAGCAAACCAGCACCAACAACAAACCGGCACCAACAGCAAACCAGCGCCAACAACAAACCGGCACCAACAGCAAACTTTCACCAACAACAAACCTGCACCACCAACAAACCAACACCATCAACAAACATGCATCAACAACAAACCTGCACCAACAACACACCTGCACCAACAACAAACCTGCACCAACAACAAACCTGCACCAACAGCAAACCTGCACCAACAACAAACCTGCACCAACAACAAACCTACACCAACAACAAACCTGCACCAACAATAAACCTGCACAAACAACAAACCTGCACAAACAACAAACCTGCACCAACAACAAACCTGCACCAACAGCAAACCTGCACCAACAACAAACCTGCACCAACAACAAACCTACACCAACAACAAACCTGCACCAACAATAAACCTACAACAACAACAAACCTGCAATAACAACAAACCTACACCAACAACAAACCTGCACCAACAACAAACCTGCATCGACAACAACCCTGCACTAACAACAAACCTGCAACAGCAACAAACCTGCACCAACAACAAACCTACACCAACAATAAACCTGCACCAACAACAAACCTGCACCAACAACAAACCTACACCAACAACAAACCTGAACCAACAACAAACCAGCACCAACAACAAACCTACACCAACAACAAACCTGCACGAACAACAAACCTGAACCACCAATAAACCTCCACCAACAACAAACCAGCACCAACAACAAACCTGCACCAACAACAAACCTGCACCAACAATAAACCTGTACAAACAACAAACCTGCACCAACAGCAAACCTGCACCAACAACAAACCTGCACCAACAACAAACCTACACCAACAACAAACCTGCACCAACAATAAACCTACAACAACAACAAACCTGCAATAACAACAAACCTACACCAACAACAAACCTGCACCAACAACAAACCTGCATCGACAACAACCCTGCACTAACAACAAACCTGCAACAGCAACAAACCTGCACCAACAACAAACCTACACCAACAATAAACCTGCACCAACAACAAACCTGCACCAACAACAAACCTACACCAACAACAAACCTGAACCAACAACAAACCAGCACCAACAACAAACCTACACCAACAACAAACCTGCACGAACAACAAACCTGAACCACCAATAAACCTCCACCAACAACAAACCAGCACCAACAACAAACCTGCACCAACAACAAACCTGCACCAACAATAAACCTGTACAAACAACAAACCTGCAATAACAACAAACCTGCACCAACAGCAAACCTGCACCAACAACAAACCTGCACCAACAACAAACTTTCACCAACAACAAACCTGCATCAACAACAAACCTGCACCAACAACAAACCTGCAACAACAACAAACCTGCACCAACAACAAACCTGCACCAACAACAAACCTACACCAACAACAAACCTCCACCAACAATAAACCTGCACAAACAACAAACCTGCAATAACAGCAAACCTGCACCAACAACAAACCTGCACCAACAACAAACCTACACCAGCAACAAACTTTCACCAACAACAAACCTGCACCAACAATAAACCTACACCATCAACAAACCTGCACCAACAACAAACTTTCACCAACAACAAACCTGCATCAACAGCAAACCTGCACTAACACAAAACCTGCACCAACAATAAACCTGCACCAACAACAAACCTGCACCAAGAACAAACCTGCATCACCAACAAACCTGCACGAACACAAAACCTGCACCAACAATAAACCTGCACCAACAACAAACCTGCACCAAGAACAAACCTGCACCAACAACAAACCAACATCATCATCAAACCTGCACCAACAACAAACTTTCACCAACAACAAACCTGCACCAACAATAAACCTACACCAACAACAAACCTGCATCAACAACAAACCTGCACCAACAACAAACTTTCACCAACAACAAACCTACACCAACAACAAACCAACACCATCAACAAACCTGCACCAACAACAAACTTTCACCAACAACAAACCTGTACCAACAATAAACCTACACCAACAACAAACCTGCATCAACAACAAACCTGCATCAAAAACAAACCTGCACCAACAACAAACCAACACCATCAACAAACCTGCACCAACAACAAACTTTCACCAACAACAAACCTGCACCAACAATAAACCTGCACCAACAACAAACCTGCACCAACAACAAACCTGCACCAACAATAAACCTACACCAACAACAAACCTGCATCAACAACAAACCTGCACCAACAACAAACTTTCACCAACAACAAACCTACACCAACAACAAACCAACACCATCAACAAACCTGCACCAACAACAAACTTTCACCAACAACAAACCTGTACCAACAACAAACCAGCACCAACAACAAACCTGCACCAACAATAAACCAGCACCAACAACAAACCAGCACCAAAAACAACAAACCAGCACCAACAACAAACCTGCACCAACAACAAACCTGCTTCACAAATAAACCTGCACGAACAACAAACCTGCACCAACAACAACCCTGCATGAACAACAAGCCGGCACCAACAGCAAACCAGCACCAACAACAAACCGGCACCAACAGCAAACCAGCGCCAACAACAAACCGGCACCAACAGCAAACCAGCACCAACAACAACCCTGCATCAACAACAAGCCGGCACCAACAGCAAACCAGCACCAACAACAAACCGGCACCAACAGCAAACCAGCGCCAACAACAAACCGGCACCAACAGCAAACTTTCACCAACAACAAACCTGCACCACCAACAAACCAACACCATCAACAAACATGCATCAACAACAAACCTGCACCAACAACACACCTGCACCAACAACAAACCTGCACCAACAACAAACCTGCACAAACAACAAACCTGCACCAACAACAAACCTGCACCAACAGCAAACCTGCACCAACAACAAACCTGCACCAACAACAAACCTACACCAACAACAAACCTGCACCAACAATAAACCTGCACAAACAACAAACCTGCACAAACAACAAACCTGCACCAACAACAAACCTGCACCAACAGCAAACCTGCACCAACAACAAACCTGCACCAACAACAAACCTACACAAACAACAAACCTGCACCAACAATAAACCTACAACAACAACAAACCTGCAATAACAACAAACCTACACCAACAACAAACCTGCACCAACAACAAACCTGCATCGACAACAACCCTGCACTAACAACAAACCTGCAACAGCAACAAACCTGCACCAACAACAAACCTACACCAACAATAAACCTGCACCAACAACAAACCTGCACCAACAACAAACCTACACCAACAACAAACCTGAACCAACAACAAACCAGCACCAACAACAAACCTACACCAACAACAAACCTGCACGAACAACAAACCTGAACCACCAATAAACCTCCACCAACAACAAACCAGCACCAACAACAAACCTGCACCAACAACAAACCTGCACCAACAATAAACCTGTACAAACAACAAACCTGCAATAACAACAAACCTGCACCAACAGCAAACCTGCACCAACAACAAACCTGCACCAACAACAAACTTTCACCAACAACAAACCTGCATCAACAACAAACCTGCACCAACAACAAACCTGCAACAACAACAAACCAGCACCAACAAAAAACCTGCACCAACAACAAACTTTCACCAACAAAAACCTGCACCAACAATAAACCTGCACCATCAACAAATCTGCACCAACAACAAACTTTCACCAACAACAAATCTGCACCAACAATAAACCTGCATCAACAACAAACCTGCATCAACAACAAACCTGCACCAACAACAAACTTTCACCAACAACAAAACTGCATCAAAAACAAACCGGCACCAACAGCAAACCAGCACCAACAACAAACCTGCACCAACAACAAACCTACAATAACAACAAACCAGCACCAACAACAAATATGCATCAACAACAAAACTGCACCAAAAATTAACCTGCATCAACAATAAACCTGCACCAACAACAAACCTCCACCAACAATAAATCAACACCATCAACAAACCAGCACCAACAACAAACTTTCACCAACAACAAACCTGCACCAACAATAAACCTACACCATCAACAAACCTGCACCAACAACAAACTTTCACCAACAACAAACCTGCATCAACAACAAACCTGCACCAACAACAAACCTGCACCAACAACAAACCTGCATCACCAACAAACCAGCACCACCAACAAACCTGCACCACCAACAAACCTGCACCAACAACAAACCTGCATCAACAACAAACCTGCATCACCAACAAACCTGCACTAACACAAAACCTGCACCAACAACAAACCTGCACCAACAACAAACCTGCACCAACAACAAACCTGCACCAACAACAAACCAACACCATCAACAAACCTGCACCAACAACAAACTTTCACCAACAACAAACCTGCACAAACAACAAACATGCACCAACAACAAACCTGCACCAACAGCAAACCTGCACCAACAACAAACCTGCACCAACAACAAACCTACACCAACAACAAACCTGCACCAACAATAAACCTACAACAACAACAAACCTGCAATAACAACAAACCTACACCAACAACAAACCTGCACCAACAACAAACCAACACCATCAACAAACCTGCACCAACAACAAACATGCATCAACAACAAACCTGCACGAACAACACACCTCCACCAACAACAAACCTGCACCAACAACAAACCTGCACCAACAACAAACCTGCACAAACAACAAACCTGCAATAACAACAAACCTGCACCAACAGCAAACCTGCACCAACAACAAACCTGCACCAACAACAAACCTACACCAACAACAAACCTGCACCAACAATAAACCTACAACAACAACAAACCTGCAATAACAACAAACCTGCACCAACAACAAACCTGCATCGACAACAAACCTGCACTATCAACAAACCTGCACCAACAACAAACTTTCGCCAACAACAAACCTGCATCAACAACAAACTAGCACCAACAACAAACCTGCACCAACAACAAACCTATAATAACAACAAACCAGCACCAACAACAAACCTGCACCAACAATTAACCTGCATCAACAATAAACCTGCACCAACAACAAATCAACACCATCAACAAACCTGCACCAACAACGAACCTACACCAACAACAAACCTGCACCAACAATAAACCTACAACAACAACAAACCTGCAATAACAACAAACCTGCACCAACAACAAACCTGCATCGACAACAAACCTGCACTATCAACAAACCTGCACCAACAACAAACTTTCGCCAACAACAAACCTGCATCAACAACAAACTAGCACCAACAACAAACCTGCACCAACAACAAACCTATAATAACAACAAACCAGCACCAACAACAAACCTGCACCAACAATTAACCTGCATCAACAATAAACCTGCACCAACAACAAATCAACACCATCAACAAACCTACACCAAGAACAAACCTGTACCAACAACAAACTTGCACCACCAACAAACCTGCATCACCAACAAACCTGCACCACCAACAAACCTGCACCACCAACAAACCTGCACCAACAACAAACTTTCACCAACAACAAACCTGCACCAAAAATAAACCTACACCAACAACAAACCTGCACCAACAACAAACCTACACCAAGAACAAACCTGTACCAACAACAAACTTGCACCACCAACAAACCTGCATCAACAACAAACCTGCATCACCAACAAACCTGCACTAACACAAAACCTGCATCAACAACCAACCTGCATCACCAACAAACCTGCACTAACACAAAACCTGCACCACCAACAAACCTGCATCACCAACAAACCTGCACCACCAACAAACCTGCACCACTAACAAACCTGCACCAACAACAAACCTGCATCAACAGCAAACCTGCATCACCAACAAACCTGCACTAACACATAACCTGCACCAACAATAAACCTGCACCAACAACAAACCTGCACCAAGAACAAACCTGCACCAACAACAAACCAACACCATCAACAAACCTGCACCAACAACAAACTTTCACCAACAACAAACCTGCACCAACAATAAACCTACACCAACAACAAACCTGCACCATCAACAAACCTGCACCAACAACAAACTTTCACCAACAACAAACCTGCACCAACATTAAACCTACACCAACAACAAACCTGCATCAACAACAAACCTGCACCAACAACAAACTTTCACCAACAACAAACCTACACCAACAACAAACCAACACCATCAACAAACCTGCACCAACAACAAACTTTCACCAACAACAAACCTGTACCAACAATAAACCTACACCAACAACAAACCTGCATCAACAACAAACCTGCATCAACAACAAACCGGCACCAACATCAAACCAGCACCAACAACAAACCTGCATCAACAACAAACCGGCACCAACAGCAAACCAGCACCAACAACAAACCTGCATCAACAGCAAACCAGCACCAACAACAAACCTGCACCAACAACAAACGGGCACCAACAGCAAACCAGCACCAACAACAACCCTGCATCAACAACAATCCGGCACCAACAGCAAACCAGCACCAACAACAAACTGGCACCAACAGCAAACCAGCGCCAACAACCAACCGGCACCAACAGCAAACTTTCACCAACAACAAACCTGCACCACCAACAAACCATCACCATCAACAAACCTGCACCAACAACAAACATGCATCAACAACAAACCTGCAATAACAACAAACCTACACCAACAACAAACCTGCACCAACAACAAACCTGCATCGACAACAAACCTGCACTAACAACAAACCTGCAACAGCAACAAACCTGCACCAACAACAAACCTGCACCAACAACAAACCTGCACCAACAACAAACCTACACCAACAACAAACCTGAACCAACAACAAACCAGCACCAACAACAAACCTACACCAACAATAAACCTGCACGAACAACAAACCTGAACCACCAATAAACCTCCACCAACAACAAACCAGCACCAACAATAAACCTGCATCACCAACAAACCTGCACCAACAACAAACCTGCACCAACAACAAACCTACACCAACAACAAACCTGAACCAACAACAAACCAGCACCAACAACAAACCTGCACGAACAACAAACCTGAACCACCAATAAACCTCCACCAACAACAAACCTGCACCAACAACAAACCAACACCATCAACAAACCTGCACCAACAACAAACATGCATCAACAACAAACCTGCACGAACAACACACCTGCACCAACAACAAACCTGCACCAACAATAAACCTGCACAAACAACAAACCTGCACCAACAGCAAACCTGCACCAACAACAAACCTGCACCAACAACAAACCTACACCAACAACAAACCTGCACCAACAATAAAACTACAACAACAACAAACCTGCAATAACAACAAACCTGCACCAACAACAAACCTGCATCGACAACAAACCTGCACTATCAACAAACCTGCACCAACAACAAACTTTCGCCAACAACAAACCTGCATCAACAACAAACTAGCACCAACAACAAACCTGCACCAACAACAAACCTATAATAACAACAAACCAGCACCAACAACAAACCTGCATCAACAACAAACTTTCACCAACAACAAACCTGCACCAAAAATAAACCTACACCAACAACAAACCTGCACCAACAACAAACTTTCACCAACAACAAACCTGCACCAAAAATAAACCTACACCAACAACAAACCTGCATCAACAACAAACCTGCACCAACAACAAGCTTTCACCAACAACAAACCTGCATCAACAACAAACCTGCATCACCAACAAAGCTGCATCAACAACAAACCGGCACCAACAGCAAACCTACAATAACAACAAACCGGCACCAACAACAAAGCTGCATCAACAACAAACCTGCACCAACAATAAATCTGCACCAACAACAAACCTACACCAAGAACAAACCTGTACCAACAACAAACTTGCACCACCAACAAACCTGCATCACCAACAAACCTGCACCACCAACAAACCTGCACCAACAACAAACCTGCATCAACAACAAACCTGCATCACCAACAAACCTGCACTAACACAAAACCTGCATCAACAACCAACCTGCATCACCAAGAAACCTGCACTAACACAAAACCTGCACCACTAACAAACCTGCACCAACAACAAACCTGCATCACCAACAAACCTGCACTAACACATAACCTGCACCAACAATAAACCTGCACCAACAACAAACCAACACCATCAACAAACCTGCACCAACAACAAACTTTCACCAACAACAAACCTGCACCAACAATAAACCTACACCATCAACAAACCTGCACCAACAACAAACTTTCACCAACAACAAACCTGCACCAACATTAAACCTACACCAACAACAAACCTGCATCAACAACAAACCTGCACCAACAACAAACTTTCACCAACAACAAACCTACACCAACAACAAACCAACACCATCAACAAACCTGCACCAACAACAAACTTTCACCAACAACAAACCTGTACCAACAATAAACCTACACCAACAACAAACCTGCATCAACAACAAACCTGCATCAACAACAAACCGGCACCAACAGCAAACCAGCACCAACAACAAACCTGCATCAACAACAAACCGGCACCAACAGCAAACCAGCACCAACAACAAACCTGCATCAACAACAAACCAGCACCAACAACAAACCTGCACCAACAACAAACGGGCACCAACAGCAAACCAGCACCAACAACAACCCTGCATCAACAACAAGCCGGCACCAACAGCAAACCAGCACCAACAACAAACCGGCACCAACAGCAAACCAGCGCCAACAACAAACCGGCACCAACAGCAAACTTTCACCAACAACAAACCTGCACCACAAACAAACCAACACCATCAACAAACCTGCACCAACAACAAACATGTATCAACAACAAACCTGCACCAACAACACACCTGCACCAACAACAAACCTGCACCAACAATAAACCTGCACAAACAACAAACCTGCACAAACAACAAACCTGCACCAACAACAAACCTGCACCAACAGCAAACCTGCACCAACAACAAACCTGCACCAACAACAAACCTACACCAACAACAAACCTGCACCAACAATAAACCTACAACAACAACAAACCTGCAATAACAACAAACCTACACCAACAACAAACCTGCACCAACAACAAACCTGCATCAACAACAAACCTGCACTAACAACAAACCTGCAACAGCAACAAACCTGCACCAACAACAAACCTGCACCAACAACAAACCTGCATCGACAACAAACCTGCACTAACAACAAACCTGCACCATCAACAAACCTGCACCAACAACAAACCTGCACCAACAACAAACCTGCACCAACAACAAACCTGCACCAACAACAAACCTACACCAACAACAAACCAGCACCAACAATAAACCTGCATCACCAACAAACCTGCACTAACAACAATCCTACACCAACAACAAACCTACACCAACAACAAACTTTCACCAACAACAAACCTGCATCACCAACAAACCTGCATCGACAACAAACCTGCACTAACAACAAACCTGCACCATCAACAAACCTGCACCAACAACAAACCTGCACCAACAACAAACCTGCACCAACAACAAACCTGCACCAACAACAAACCTACACCAACAACAAACCAGCACCAACAATAAACCTGCATCACCAACAAACCTGCACTAACAACAATCCTACACCAACAACAAACCTACACCAACAACAAACTTTCACCAACAACAAACCTGCATCACCAACAAACCTGCACTAACAACAATCCTACACCAACAACAAACCTACACCAACAACAAACTTTCACCAACAACAAACCTGCATCACCAACAAACCTGCACTAACAACAATCCTACACCAACAACAAACCTACACCAACAACAAACTTTCACCAACAACAAACCTGCACCAACAACAAACCTGCACCAACAATAAATCTGCACCATCAACAAACCTGCACCAACAACAAACCTGCAACAACAACAAACCAGCACCAACAAAAAACCTGCACCAACAACAAACTTTCACCAACAAAAACCTGCACCAACAATAAACCTGCACCATCAACAAACCTGCACCAACAACAAACTTTCACCAACAGAACCTGCACCAACAATAAACCTGCACCATCAACAAATCTGCACCAACAACAAACTTTCACCAACAACAAATCTGCACCAACAATAAACCTACACCAACAACAAACCTGCATCAACAACAAACCTGCACCAACAACAAACTTTCACGAACAACAAAACAGCATCAAAAACAAACCGGCACCAACAGCAAACCAGCACCAACAACAAACCTGCACCAACAACAAACCTACAATAACAACAAACCAGCACCAACAACAAATATGCATCAACAACAAAACTGCACCAAAAATTAACCTGCATCAACAATAAACCTGCACCAACAACAAACCTCCACCAACAATAAATCAACACCATCAACAAACCTGCACCAACAACAAACTTTCACCAACAACAAACCTGCGCCAACAATAAACCTACACCAACAACAAACCTGCATCAACAACAAACCTGCACCAACAACAAACTTTCACCAACAACAAATCTGCACCAACAACAAACCTGCACCAACAACAAACATGCATCAACAACAAACCTACACCAACAACACACCTGCACCAACAGCAAACCTACAATAACAACAAACCAGCACTAACAACAAACATGCATCAACAACAAACCTACATCAACAACAAACCTGCACCAACAATTAACCTGCATCAACAATAAACTTACATCAACAACAAACTTGCACCAACAATTAACCTGCATCAACAATAAACCTGCACCAACAATAAACCTACACCAACAACAAATCAACACCATCAACAAACCTGCACCAACAACAAACTTTCACCAACAACAAACCTGCACCAACAATAAACCTACACCAACAACAAACCTGCATCAACAACAAACCTGCACCAACAACAAACTTTCACCAACAACAAACCTGCACCAACAATAAACCTGCATCACCAACAAACCTGCACTAACAACAATCCTACACCAACAACAAACCTACACCAACAACAAACTTTCACCAACAACAAACTTTCACCAACAACAAACCTGCATCAACAACAAACCTGCACCAACAATTAACCTGCATCAACAATAAACCTGCACCAACAACAAACCTACACCACCAATAAACCAACACCATCAACAAACCTGCACCAACAACAAACTTTCACCAACAACAAACCTGCACCAACAATAAATCTGCACCATCAACAAACCTGCACCAACAACAAACCTGCAACAACAACAAACCAGCACCAACAAAAAACCTGCACCAACAACAAACTTTCACCAACAAAAACCTGCACCAACAATAAACCTGCACCATCAACAAACCTGCACCAACAACAAACTTTCACCAACAGAACCTGCACCAACAATAAACCTGCACCATCAACAAATCTGCACCAACAACAAACTTTCACCAACAACAAATCTGCACCAACAATAAACCTACACCAACAACAAACCTGCATCAACAAAAAACCTGCACCAACAACAAACTTTCACGAACAACAAAACAGCATCAAAAACAAACCGGCACCAACAGCAAACCAGCACCAACAACAAACCTGCACCAACAACAAACCTACAATAACAACAAACCAGCACCAACAACAAATATGCATCAACAACAAAACTGCACCAAAAATTAACCTGCATCAACAATAAACCTGCACCAACAACAAACCTCCACCAACAATAAATCAACACCATCAACAAACCTGCACCAACAACAAACTTTCACCAACAACAAACCTGCGCCAACAATAAACCTACACCAACAACAAACCTGCATCAACAACAAACCTGCACCAACAACAAACTTTCACCAACAACAAATCTGCACCAACAACAAACCTGCACCAACAACAAACATGCATCAACAACAAACCTACACCAACAACACACCTGCACCAACAGCAAACCTACAATAACAACAAACCAGCACTAACAACAAACATGCATCAACAACAAACCTACATCAACAACAAACCTGCACCAACAATTAACCTGCATCAACAATAAACTTACATCAACAACAAACTTGCACCAACAATTAACCTGCATCAACAATAAACCTGCACCAACAATAAACCTACACCAACAACAAATCAACACCATCAACAAACCTGCACCAACAACAAACTTTCACCAACAACAAACCTGCACCAACAATAAACCTACACCAACAACAAACCTGCATCAACAACAAACCTGCACCAACAACAAACTTTCACCAACAACAAACCTGCACCAACAATAAACCTGCATCACCAGCAAAGCTGCATCAACAACAAAGCGGCACCAACAGCAAACCTACACCAACAAAAAACCAGCATCAACAACAAACCAGCACCAACAGAAAACCTACAATAACAACAAACCGGCACCAACAGCAAACCAGCACCAACAACAAACGTGCACCAACAACAAACCTACAATAACAGCAAACCTACACCAACAACAAACCTGCATCAACAACAAACCTGCACCAACAACAAACCTACACCAACAACAAACCTGTACCAACAACAAACTTGCACCACCAACAAACCTGCATCACCAACAAACCTGCACCACCAACAAACCTGCACCGCCAACAAACCTGCACCAACAACAAACCTGCATCAACAACAAATCTGCATCACCAACAAACCTGCACTAACACAAAACCTGCATCAACAACAAACCTGCATCACCAACAAACCAGCACCACCAACAAACCTGCACCACCAACAAACCTGCACCAACAACAAACCTGCATCAACAACAAACCTGCATCACCAACAAACCTGCACTAACACAAAACCTGCACCAAAAATAAACCTACACCAACAACAAACCTGCACCAACAACAAACCTGCACCAACAACAAACCAACACCATCAACAAACCTGCACCAACAACAAACTTTCACCAACAACAAACCTGCACAAACAACAAACCTGCACCAACAACAAACCTGCACCAACAACAAACCTGCACCAACAACAAACCTACACCAACAACAAACCTGCACCAACAATAAACCTACAACAACAACAAACCTGCAATAACAACAAACCTGCACCAACAACAAACCTGCATCGACAACAAACCTGCACTAACAACAAACCTGCAACAGCAACAAACCTGCACCAACAACAAACCTACACCAACAATAAACCTGCACCAACAACAAACCTGCACCAACAACAAACCTACACCAACAACAAACCTGAACCAACAACAAACCAGCACCAACAACAAACCTACACCAACAACAAACCTGCACGAACAACAAACCTGAACCACCAATAAACCTCCACCAACAACAAACCAGCACCAATAATAAACCTGCATCACCAACAAACCTGCACTAACAACAATCCTACACCAACAACAAACCTACACCAACAACAAACTTTCAACAACAACAAACCTGCATCACCAACAAACCTGCACTATCAACAATCCTACACCAACAACAAACCTACAACAACAACAAACTTTCACCAACAACAAACTTTCACCAACAACAAACCGGCATCAACAACAAACCTGCACCAACAACAAACTTTCACCAACAAAAACCTGCACCAACAATAAACCTGCACCATCAACAAACCTGCACCAACAACAAACTTTCACCAACAAAAACCTGCACCAACAATAAACCTGCACCATCAACAAATCTGCACCAACAACAAACTTTCACCAACAACAAATCTGCACCAACAATAAACCTACACCAACAACAAACCCGCATCAACAACAAACCTGCACCAACAACAAACTTTCACCAACAACAAAACTGCATCAAAAACAAACCGGCACCAACAGCAAACCAGCACCAACAACAAACCTGCACCAACAACAAACCTACAATAACAACAAACCAGCACCAACAACAAATATGCATCAACAACAAAACTGCACCAAAAATTAACCTGCATCAACAATAAACCTGCACCAACAATAAACCTCCACCAACAATAAATCAACACCATCAACAAACCTGCACCAACAACAAACTTTCACCAACAACAAACCTGCGCCAACAATAAACCTACACCAACAACAAACCTGCATCAACAACAAACCTGCACCAACAACAAACTTTCACCAACAACAAACCTGCACCAACAACAAACCTGCACCAACAACAAACCTGCATCAACAACAAACCTGCATCAACAACAAACCTGCACCAACAATTAACCTGCATCAACAATAAACCTGCACCAACAATAAACCTACACCAACAACAAATCAACACCATCAACAAACGTGCACCAACAACAAACTTTCACCAACAACAAACCTGCACCAACAACAAACTTTCACCAACAACAAACCTGCATCAACAACAAACCTGCACCAACAACAAACTTTCACCAACAACAAACCTGCACCAACAATAAACCTGCATCAACAGCAAAGCTGCATCAACAACAAACCGGCACCAACAGCAAACCTACACCAACAAAAAACCAGCATCAACAACAAACCAGCACCAACAGAAAACCTACAATAACAACAAACCGGCACCAACAGCAAACCAGCACCAACAACAAACGTGCACCAACAACAAACCTACAATAACAGCAAACCTACACCAACAACAAACCTGCATAAACAACAAACCTGCACCAACAGTAAACCTGCACCAACAACAAACCTACACCAACAACAAACCTGTACCACCAACAAACCTGCATCACCAACAAACCTGCACCACCAACAAACCTGCATCACCAACAAACCTGCACCACCAACAACCTGCACCACCATCAAACCTGCACCACCAACAAACCTGCACCACCAACAAACCTGCATCACCAACAAACCTGCATCACCAACAAACTTGCACCACCAACAAACCTGCATCACCAACAAACCTGCACCACCAACAAACCTGCATCACAAACAAACCTGCACCACCAACAAACGTGCATCACCAACAAACCTGCACCACCAACAAACCTGCATCATCAACAAACCTGCATCACCAACAAACCTGCACTAACACAAAACCTGCATCAACAACAAACCTGCATCACCAACAAACCTGCACTAACACAAAACCTGCACCACCAACAAACCTGCATCACCAACAAACCTGCACCACCAACAAACCTGCACCACCAACAAACCTGCACCAACAACAAACCTGCATCAACAACAAACCTGCATCACCAACAAACCTGCACTAACACAAAACCTGCACCAACAATAAACCTGCACCAACAACAAACCTGCACCAACAACAAACCTGCACCAACAACAAACCAACACCATCAACAAACCTGCACCAACAACAAACTTTCACCAACAACAAACCTGCACCAACAATAAACCTACACCATCAAACAAACCTGCACAAACAACAAACCAGCACCAACAACAAACTTTCACCAACAACAAACCTGCACCAACATTAAACCTACACCAACAACAAACCTGCATCAACATCAAATCTGCACCAACAACAAACTTTCACCAACAACAAACCTACACCAACAACAAACCAACACCATCAACAAACCTGCACCAACAACAAACCTGCACCAACAACAAACTTTCACCAACAACAAACCTACACCAACAACAAACCAACACCATCAACAAACCTGCACCAACAACAAACTTTCACCAACAACAAACCTGTACCAACAATAAACCTACACCAACAACAAACCTGCATCAACAACAAACCTGCATCAAAAACAAACCTGCACCAACAACAAACCAACACCATCAACAAACCTGCACCAACAACAAACTTTCACCAACAACAAACCTGCACCAACAATAAACCTGCACCAACAACAAACCTGCACCAACAACAAACCTGCACCAACAATAAACCTACACCAACAACAAACCTGCATCAACAACAAACCTGCACCAACAACAAACTTTCACCAACAACAAACCTACACCAACAACAAACCAACACCATCAACAAACCTGCACCAACAACAAACTTTCACCAACAACAAACCTGCACCAACAACAAACCAGCACCAACAACAAATATGCATCAACAACAAAACTGCACCAAAAATTAACCTGCATCAACAATAAACCTGCACCAACAACAAACCTCCACCAACAATAAATCAACACCATCAACAAACCAGCACCAACAACAAACTTTCACCAACAACAAACCTGCACCAACAATAAACCTACACCATCAACAAACCTGCACCAACAACAAACTTTCACCAACAACAAACCTGCATCAACAACAAACCTGCACCAACAACAAACCTGCACCAACAACAAACCTGCATCACCAACAAACCAGCACCACCAACAAACCTGCACCACCAACAAACCTGCACCAACAACAAACCTGCATCAACAACAAACCTGCATCACCAACAAACCTGCACTAACACAAAACCTGCACCAACAACAAACCTGCACCAACAACAAACCTGCACCAACAACAAACCTGCACCAACAACAAACCAACACCATCAACAAACCTGCACCAACAACAAACTTTCACCAACAACAAACCTGCACAAACAACAAACATGCACCAACAACAAACCTGCACCAACAGCAAACCTGCACCAACAACAAACCTGCACCAACAACAAACCTACACCAACAACAAACCTGCACCAACAATAAACCTACAACAACAACAAACCTGCAATAACAACAAACCTACACCAACAACAAACCTGCACCAACAACAAACCAACACCATCAACAAACCTGCACCAACAACAAACATGCATCAACAACAAACCTGCACGAACAACACACCTCCACCAACAACAAACCTGCACCAACAACAAACCTGCACCAACAACAAACCTGCACAAACAACAAACCTGCAATAACAACAAACCTGCACCAACAGCAAACCTGCACCAACAACAAACCTGCACCAACAACAAACCTACACCAACAACAAACCTGCACCAACAATAAACCTACAACAACAACAAACCTGCAATAACAACAAACCTGCACCAACAACAAACCTGCATCGACAACAAACCTGCACTATCAACAAACCTGCACCAACAACAAACTTTCGCCAACAACAAACCTGCATCAACAACAAACTAGCACCAACAACAAACCTGCACCAACAACAAACCTATAATAACAACAAACCAGCACCAACAACAAACCTGCACCAACAATTAACCTGCATCAACAATAAACCTGCACCAACAACAAATCAACACCATCAACAAACCTGCACCAACAACGAACCTACACCAACAACAAACCTGCACCAACAATAAACCTACAACAACAACAAACCTGCAATAACAACAAACCTGCACCAACAACAAACCTGCATCGACAACAAACCTGCACTATCAACAAACCTGCACCAACAACAAACTTTCGCCAACAACAAACCTGCATCAACAACAAACTAGCACCAACAACAAACCTGCACCAACAACAAACCTATAATAACAACAAACCAGCACCAACAACAAACCTGCACCAACAATTAACCTGCATCAACAATAAACCTGCACCAACAACAAATCAACACCATCAACAAACCTACACCAAGAACAAACCTGTACCAACAACAAACTTGCACCACCAACAAACCTGCATCACCAACAAACCTGCACCACCAACAAACCTGCACCACCAACAAACCTGCACCAACAACAAACTTTCACCAACAACAAACCTGCACCAAAAATAAACCTACACCAACAACAAACCTGCACCAACAACAAACCTACACCAAGAACAAACCTGTACCAACAACAAACTTGCACCACCAACAAACCTGCATCAACAACAAACCTGCATCACCAACAAACCTGCACTAACACAAAACCTGCATCAACAACCAACCTGCATCACCAACAAACCTGCACTAACACAAAACCTGCACCACCAACAAACCTGCATCACCAACAAACCTGCACCACCAACAAACCTGCACCACTAACAAACCTGCACCAACAACAAACCTGCATCAACAGCAAACCTGCATCACCAACAAACCTGCACTAACACATAACCTGCACCAACAATAAACCTGCACCAACAACAAACCTGCACCAAGAACAAACCTGCACCAACAACAAACCAACACCATCAACAAACCTGCACCAACAACAAACTTTCACCAACAACAAACCTGCACCAACAATAAACCTACACCAACAACAAACCTGCACCATCAACAAACCTGCACCAACAACAAACTTTCACCAACAACAAACCTGCACCAACATTAAACCTACACCAACAACAAACCTGCATCAACAACAAACCTGCACCAACAACAAACTTTCACCAACAACAAACCTACACCAACAACAAACCAACACCATCAACAAACCTGCACCAACAACAAACTTTCACCAACAACAAACCTGTACCAACAATAAACCTACACCAACAACAAACCTGCATCAACAACAAACCTGCATCAACAACAAACCGGCACCAACATCAAACCAGCACCAACAACAAACCTGCATCAACAACAAACCGGCACCAACAGCAAACCAGCACCAACAACAAACCTGCATCAACAGCAAACCAGCACCAACAACAAACCTGCACCAACAACAAACGGGCACCAACAGCAAACCAGCACCAACAACAACCCTGCATCAACAACAAGCCGGCACCAACAGCAAACCAGCACCAACAACAAACTGGCACCAACAGCAAACCAGCGCCAACAACCAACCGGCACCAACAGCAAACTTTCACCAACAACAAACCTGCACCACCAACAAACCATCACCATCAACAAACCTGCACCAACAACAAACATGCATCAACAACAAACCTGCAATAACAACAAACCTACACCAACAACAAACCTGCACCAACAACAAACCTGCATCGACAACAAACCTGCACTAACAACAAACCTGCAACAGCAACAAACCTGCACCAACAACAAACCTGCACCAACAACAAACCTGCACCAACAACAAACCTACACCAACAACAAACCTGAACCAACAACAAACCAGCACCAACAACAAACCTACACCAACAATAAACCTGCACGAACAACAAACCTGAACCACCAATAAACCTCCACCAACAACAAACCAGCACCAACAATAAACCTGCATCACCAACAAACCTGCACCAACAACAAACCTGCACCAACAACAAACCTACACCAACAACAAACCTGAACCAACAACAAACCAGCACCAACAACAAACCTGCACGAACAACAAACCTGAACCACCAATAAACCTCCACCAACAACAAACCTGCACCAACAACAAACCAACACCATCAACAAACCTGCACCAACAACAAACATGCATCAACAACAAACCTGCACGAACAACACACCTGCACCAACAACAAACCTGCACCAACAATAAACCTGCACAAACAACAAACCTGCACCAACAGCAAACCTGCACCAACAACAAACCTGCACCAACAACAAACCTACACCAACAACAAACCTGCACCAACAATAAACCTACAACAACAACAAACCTGCAATAACAACAAACCTGCACCAACAACAAACCTGCATCGACAACAAACCTGCACTATCAACAAACCTGCACCAACAACAAACTTTCGCCAACAACAAACCTGCATCAACAACAAACTAGCACCAACAACAAACCTGCACCAACAACAAACCTATAATAACAAACCAGCACCAACAACAAACCTGCATCAACAACAAACTTTCACCAACAACAAACCTGCACCAAAAATAAACCTACACCAACAACAAACCTGCACCAACAACAAACTTTCACCAACAACAAACCTGCACCAAAAATAAACCTACACCAACAACAAACCTGCATCAACAACAAACCTGCACCAACAACAAGCTTTCACCAACAACAAACCTGCATCAACAACAAACCTGCATCACCAACAAAGCTGCATCAACAACAAACCGGCACCAACAGCAAACCTACAATAACAACAAACCGGCACCAACAACAAAGCTGCATCAACAACAAACCTGCACCAACAGTAAATCTGCACCAACAACAAACCTACACCAAGAACAAACCTGTACCAACAACAAACTTGCACCACCAACAAACCTGCATCACCAACAAACCTGCACCACCAACAAACCTGCACCAACAACAAACCTGCATCAACAACAAACCTGCATCACCAACAAACCTGCACTAACACAAAACCTGCATCAACAACCAACCTGCATCACCAAGAAACCTGCACTAACACAAAACCTGCACCACTAACAAACCTGCACCAACAACAAACCTGCATCACCAACAAACCTGCACTAACACATAACCTGCACCAACAATAAACCTGCACCAACAACAAACCAACACCATCAACAAACCTGCACCAACAACAAACTTTCACCAACAACAAACCTGCACCAACAATAAACCTACACCATCAACAAACCTGCACCAACAACAAACTTTCACCAACAACAAACCTGCACCAACATTAAACCTACACCAACAACAAACCTGCATCAACAACAAACCTGCACCAACAACAAACTTTCACCAACAACAAACCTACACCAACAACAAACCAACACCATCAACAAACCTGCACCAACAACAAACTTTCACCAACAACAAACCTGTACCAACAATAAACCTACACCAACAACAAACCTGCATCAACAACAAACCTGCATCAACAACAAACCGGCACCAACAGCAAACCAGCACCAACAACAAACCTGCATCAACAACAAACCGGCACCAACAGCAAACCAGCACCAACAACAAACCTGCATCAACAACAAACCAGCACCAACAACAAACCTGCACCAACAACAAACGGGCACCAACAGCAAACCAGCACCAACAACAACCCTGCATCAACAACAAGCCGGCACCAACAGCAAACCAGCACCAACAACAAACCGGCACCAACAGCAAACCAGCGCCAACAACAAACCGGCACCAACAGCAAACTTTCACCAACAACAAACCTGCACCACAAACAAACCAACACCATCAACAAACCTGCACCAACAACAAACATGTATCAACAACAAACCTGCACCAACAACACACCTGCACCAACAACAAACCTGCACCAACAATAAACCTGCACAAACAACAAACCTGCACAAACAACAAACCTGCACCAACAACAAACCTGCACCAACAGCAAACCTGCACCAACAACAAACCTGCACCAACAACAAACCTACACCAACAACAAACCTGCACCAACAATAAACCTACAACAACAACAAACCTGCAATAACAACAAACCTACACCAACAACAAACCTGCACCAACAACAAACCTGCATCGACAACAAACCTGCACTAACAACAAACCTGCAACAGCAACAAACCTGCACCAACAACAAACCTGCACCAACAACAAACCTGCATCGACAACAAACCTGCACTAACAACAAACCTGCACCATCAACAAACCTGCACCAACAACAAACCTGCACCAACAACAAACCTGCACCAACAACAAACCTGCACCAACAACAAACCTACACCAACAACAAACCAGCACCAACAATAAACCTGCATCACCAACAAACCTGCACTAACAACAATCCTACACCAACAACAAACCTACACCAACAACAAACTTTCACCAACAACAAACCTGCATCACCAACAAACCTGCACTAACAACAATCCTACACCAACAACAAACCTACACCAACAACAAACTTTCACCAACAACAAACTTTCACCAACAACAAACCTGCATCAACAACAAACCTGCACCAACAATTAACCTGCATCAACAATAAACCTGCACCAACAACAAACCTACACCACCAATAAACCAACACCATCAACAAACCTGCACCAACAACAAACTTTCACCAACAACAAACCTGCACCAACAATAAATCTGCACCATCAACAAACCTGCACCAACAACAAACCTGCAACAACAACAAACCAGCACCAACAAAAAACCTGCACCAACAACAAACCTGCACCAACAACAAACCTACACCAACAACAAACCTGCACCAACAATAAACCTACAACAACAACAAACCTGCAATAACAACAAACCTACACCAACAACAAACCTGCACCAACAACAAACCTGCATCGACAACAAACCTGCACTAACAACAAACCTGCAACAGCAACAAACCTGCACCAACAACAAACCTGCACCAACAACAAACCTGCATCGACAACAAACCTGCACTAACAACAAACCTGCACCATCAACAAACCTGCACCAACAACAAACCTGCACCAACAACAAACCTGCACCAACAACAAACCTGCACCAACAACAAACCTACACCAACAACAAACCAGCACCAACAATAAACCTGCATCACCAACAAACCTGCACTAACAACAATCCTACACCAACAACAAACCTACACCAACAACAAACTTTCACCAACAACAAACCTGCATCACCAACAAACCTGCACTAACAACAATCCTACACCAACAACAAACCTACACCAACAACAAACTTTCACCAACAACAAACTTTCACCAACAACAAACCTGCATCAACAACAAACCTGCACCAACAATTAACCTGCATCAACAATAAACCTGCACCAACAACAAACCTACACCACCAATAAACCAACACCATCAACAAACCTGCACCAACAACAAACTTTCACCAACAACAAACCTGCACCAACAATAAATCTGCACCATCAACAAACCTGCACCAACAACAAACCTGCAACAACAACAAACCAGCACCAACAAAAAACCTGCACCAACAACAAACTTTCACCAACAAAAACCTGCACCAACAATAAACCTGCACCATCAACAAACCTGCACCAACAACAAACTTTCACCAACAGAACCTGCACCAACAATAAACCTGCACCATCAACAAATCTGCACCAACAACAAACTTTCACCAACAACAAATCTGCACCAACAATAAACCTACACCAACAACAAACCTGCATCAACAACAAACCTGCACCAACAACAAACTTTCACGAACAACAAAACAGCATCAAAAACAAACCGGCACCAACAGCAAACCAGCACCAACAACAAACCTGCACCAACAACAAACCTACAATAACAACAAACCAGCACCAACAACAAATATGCATCAACAACAAAACTGCACCAAAAATTAACCTGCATCAACAATAAACCTGCACCAACAACAAACCTCCACCAACAATAAATCAACACCATCAACAAACCTGCACCAACAACAAACTTTCACCAACAACAAACCTGCGCCAACAATAAACCTACACCAACAACAAACCTGCATCAACAACAAACCTGCACCAACAACAAACTTTCACCAACAACAAATCTGCACCAACAACAAACCTGCACCAACAACAAACATGCATCAACAACAAACCTACACCAACAACACACCTGCACCAACAGCAAACCTACAATAACAACAAACCAGCACCAACAACAAACATGCATCAACAACAAACCTACATCAACAACAAACCTGCACCAACAATTAACCTGCATCAACAATAAACTTACATCAACAACAAACTTGCACCAACAATTAACCTGCATCAACAATAAACCTGCACCAACAATAAACCTACACCAACAACAAATCAACACCATCAACAAACCTGCACCAACAACAAACTTTCACCAACAACAAACCTGCACCAACAATAAACCTACACCAACAACAAACCTGCATCAACAACAAACCTGCACCAACAACAAACTTTCACCAACAACAAACCTGCACCAACAATAAACCTGCATCACCAGCAAAGCTGCATCAACAACAAAGCGGCACCAACAGCAAACCTACACCAACAAAAAACCAGCATCAACAACAAACCAGCACCAACAGAAAACCTACAATAACAACAAACCGGCACCAACAGCAAACCAGCACCAACAACAAACGTGCACCAACAACAAACCTACAATAACAGCAAACCTACACCAACAACAAACCTGCATCAACAACAAACCTGCACCAACAACAAACCTACACCAACAACAAACCTGTACCAACAACAAACTTGCACCACCAACAAACCTGCATCACCAACAAACCTGCACCACCAACAAACCTGCACCGCCAACAAACCTGCACCAACAACAAACCTGCATCAACAACAAATCTGCATCACCAACAAACCTGCACTAACACAAAACCTGCATCAACAACAAACCTGCATCACCAACAAACCAGCACCACCAACAAACCTGCACCACCAACAAACCTGCACCAACAACAAACCTGCATCAACAACGAACCTGCATCACCAACAAACCTGCACTAACACAAAACCTGCACCAAAAATAAACCTGCACCAACAACAAACCTGCACCAACAACAAACCTGCACCAACAACAAACCAACACCATCAACAAACCTGCACCAACAACAAACTTTCACCAACAACAAACCTGCACAAACAACAAACCTGCACCAACAACAAACCTGCACCAACAACAAACCTGCACCAACAACAAACCTACACCAACAACAAACCTGCACCAACAATAAACCTACAACAACAACAAACCTGCAATAACAACAAACCTGCACCAACAACAAACCTGCATCGACAACAAACCTGCACTAACAACAAACCTGCAACAGCAACAAACCTGCACCAACAACAAACCTACACCAACAATAAACCTGCACCAACAACAAACCTGCACCAACAACAATCCTACACCAACAACAAACCTGAACCAACAACAAACCAGCACCAACAACAAACCTACACCAACAACAAACCTGCACGAACAACAAACCTGAACCACCAATAAACCTCCACCAACAACAAACCAGCACCAACAATAAACCTGCATCACCAACAAACCTGCACTAACAACAATCCTACACCAACAACAAACCTACACCAACAACAAACTTTCACCAACAACAAACCTGCATCACCAACAAACCTGCACTATCAACAATCCTACACCAACAACAAACCTACAACAACAACAAACTTTCACCAACAACAAACTTTCACCAACAACAAACCTGCATCAACAACAAACCTGCACCAACAACAAACTTTCACCAACAAAAACCTGCACCAACAATAAACCTGCACCATCAACAAACCTGCACCAACAACAAACTTTCACCAACAAAAACCTGCACCAACAATAAACCTGCACCATCAACAAATCTGCACCAACAACAAACTTTCACCAACAACAAATCTGCACCAACAATAAACCTACACCAACAACAAACCCGCATCAACAACAAACCTGCACCAACAACAAACTTTCACCAACAACAAAACTGCATCAAAAACAAACCGGCACCAACAGCAAACCAGCACCAACAACAAACCTGCACCAACAACAAACCTACAATAACAACAAACCAGCACCAACAACAAATATGCATCAACAACAAAACTGCACCAAAAATTAACCTGCATCAACAATAAACCTGCACCAACAATAAACCTCCACCAACAATAAATCAACACCATCAACAAACCTGCACCAACAACAAACTTTCACCAACAACAAACCTGCGCCAACAATAAACCTACACCAACAACAAACCTGCATCAACAACAAACCTGCACCAACAACAAACTTTCACCAACAACAAACCTGCACCAACAACAAACCTGCACCAACAACAAACCTGCATCAACAACAAACCTGCATCAACAACAAACCTGCACCAACAATTAACCTGCATCAACAATAAACCTGCACCAACAATAAACCTACACCAACAACAAATCAACACCATCAACAAACGTGCACCAACAACAAACTTTCACCAACAACAAACCTGCACCAACAACAAACTTTCACCAACAACAAACCTGCACCAACAATAAACCTGCATCAACAGCAAAGCTGCATCAACAACAAACCGGCACCAACAGCAAACCTACACCAACAAAAAACCAGCATCAACAACAAACCAGCACCAACAGAAAACCTACAATAACAACAAACCGGCACCAACAGCAAACCAGCACCAACAACAAACGTGCACCAACAACAAACCTACAATAACAGCAAACCTACACCAACAACAAACCTGCATAAACAACAAACCTGCACCAACAGTAAACCTGCACCAACAACAAACCTACACCAACAACAAACCTGTACCAACAACAAACTTGCACCACCAACAAACCTGCATCACCAACAAACCTGCACCACCAACAAACCTGCATCACCAACAAACCTGCACCACCAACAACCTGCACCACCATCAAACCTGCACGACCAACAAACCTGCACCACCAACAAACCTGCATCACCAACAAACCTGCATCACCAACAAACTTGCACCACCAACAAACCTGCATCACCAACAAACCTGCACCACCAACAAACCTGCATCACCAACAAACCTGCACCACCAACAAACCTGCATCACCAACAAACCTGCACCCCCAACAAACCTGCATCAACAACAAACCTGCATCACCAACAAACCTGCACTAACACAAAACCTGCACCACCAACAAACCTGCATCACCAACAAACCTGCACCACCAACAAACCTGCACCACCAACAAACCTGCACCAACAACAAACCTGCATCAACAACAAACCTGCATCACCAACAAACCTGCACTAACACAAAACCTGCACCAACAATAAACCTGCACCAACAACAAACCTGCACCAACAACAACCCTGCACCAACAACAAACCAACACCATCAACAAACCTGCACCAACAACAAACTTTCACCAACAACAAACCTGCACCAACAATAAACCTACACCATCAAACAAACCTGCACCAACAACAAACCAGCACCAACAACAAACTTTCACCAACAACAAACCTACACCAACAACAAACCAACACCATCAACAAACCTGCACCAACAACAAACTTTCACCAACAACAAACCTGTACCAACAATAAACCTACAACAACAACAAACCTGCATCAACAACAAACCTGCATCAACAACAAACTTTCACCAACAACAAACCTACACCAACAACAAACCAACACCAACAACAAACCTGCACCAACAACAAACTTTCACCAACAACAAACCTGTACCAACAATAAACCTACACCAACAACAAACCTGCATCAACAACAAACCAGCACCAACAACAAACCTGCACCAACAACAAACGGGCACCAACAGCAAACCAGCACCAACAACAACCCTGCATCAACAACAAACCAACACCATCAACAAACCTGCACCAACAACAAACTTTCACCAACAACAAACCTGTACAAACAATAAACCTACACCAACAACAAACCTGCATCAACAACAAACCAGCACCAACAACAAACCTGCACCAACAACAAACGGGCACCAACAGCAAACCAGCACCAACAACAACTCTGCATCAACAACAAGCCGGCACCAACAGCAAACCAGCACCAACAACAAACCGGCACCAACAGCAAACCAGCACCAACAACAAACCGGCACCAACAGCAAACTTTCACCAACAACAAACCTGCACCAACAACAAACCGGCACCATCAACAAACCTGCACCAACAACAAACATGCATCAACAACAAACCTGCACCAACAACACACCTCCACCAACAACAACCCTGCACCAACAATAAACCTGCACAAACAACAAACCTGCACAAACAACAAACCTGCACCAACAACAAACCTGCACCAACAGCAAACCTGCACCAACAACAAACCTGCACCAACAACAAACCGGCACCAACAGCAAACCAGCACCAACAACAAACCGGCACCAACAGCAAACCAGCACCAACAACAAACCGGCACCAACAGCAAACCAGCACCAACAACAAACCTGCACCAACAGCAAACCTGCACCAACAGCAAACCAGCACCAACAACAAACCGGCACCAACAGCAAACCAGCACCAACAACAAACCGGCACCAACAGCAAACTTTCACCAACAACAAACCTGCACCAACAACAAACCGGCACCATCAACAAACCTGCACCAACAACAAACATGCATCAACAACAAACCTGCACCAACAACACACCTCCACCAACAACAAACCTGCACCAACAATAAACCTGCACAAACAACAAACCTGCACAAACAACAAACCTGCACCAACAACAAACCTGCACCAACAGCAAACCAGCACCAACAACAAACCTGCACCAACAACAAACCTACACCAACAACAAACCTGCACCAACAATAAACCTACAACAACAACAAACCTGCAATAACAACAAACCTACACCAACAACAAACCTGCACCAACAACAAACCTGCACCAACAATAAACCTGCACCAACAACAAACCTGCACCAACAACAAACCTGCACCAACAACAAACCTACACCAACAACAAACCTGCACCAACAACAAACCAGCACCAACAACAAACCTACACCAACAACAAACCTGCACCAACAACAAACCTGCACCACCAATAAACCTCCACCAACAACAAACCAGCACCAACAATAAACCTGCATCACCAACAAACCTGCACTAACAACAATCCTACACCAACAACAAACCGACACCAACAACAAACTTTCACCAACAACAAACTTTCACCAACAACAATCCTGCATCAACAACAAACCTGCACCAACAATTAACCTGCATCAACAATAAACCTGCACCAACAACAAACGTACACTAACAACAAGCCTACACCAACAACAAACTTTCACCAACAACAAACTTTCACCAACAACAATCCTGCATCATCAACAAACCTGCACCAACAACAAACTTTCACCAACAACAAACCTGCACCAACAATAAACCTGCACCATCAACAAACCTGCACCAACAACAAACTTTCACCAACAACAAACCTGCACTAACAACAATCCTACACCATCAACAAACCTGCACCAACAACAAACTTTCACCAACAACAAACCTGTACCAACAATAAACCTACACCAACAACAAACCTGCATCAACAACAAACCAGCACCAACAACAAACCTGCACCAACAACAAACGGGCACCAACAGCAAACCAGCACCAACAACAACCCTGCATCAACAACAAGCCGGCACCAACAGCAAACCAGCACCAACAACAAACCGGCACCAACAGCAAACCAGCACCAACAACAAACCGGCACCAACAGCAAACTTTCACCAACAACAAACCTGCAGCAACAACAAAACCAACACCATCAACAAACCTGCACCAACAACAAACATGCATCAACAACAAACCTGCACCAACAACACACCTGCACCAACAACAAACCTGCACCAACAATAAACCTGCACAAACAACAAACTTGCACAAACAACAAACCTGCACCAACAACAAACCTGCACCAACAACAAACCTACACCAACAACAAACCTGCACCAACAATAAACCTACAACAACAACAAACCTGCAATAACAACAAACCTACACCAACAACAAACCTGCACCAACAACAAACCTGCATCGACAACAAACCTGCACTAACAACAAACCTGCAACAGCAACAAACCTGCACCAACAACAAACCTACACCAACAATAAACCTGCACCAACAACAAACCTGCACCAACAACAAACCTACACCAACAACAAACCTGCACCAACAACAAACCAGCACCAACAACAAACCTACACCAACAACAAACCTGCACGAACAACAAACCTGCACCACCAATAAACCTCCACCAACAACAAACCAGCACCAACAATAAACCTGCATCACCAACAAACCTGCACTAACAACAATCCTACACCAACAACAAACCAACACCAACAACAAACTTTCACCAACAACAAACTTTCACCAACAACAATCCTGCATCAACAACAAACCTGCACCAACAATTAACCTGCATCAACAATAAACCTGCACCAACAACAAACCAACACCAACAACAATCCTACACCAACAACAAACCTACACTAACAACAAACCTACACCAACAACAAACTTTCACCAACACCAAACTTTCACCAACAACAAACCTGCACCAACAATAAACCTGCACCATCAACAAACTTTCACCAACAACAAACCTGCACTAACAACAATCCTACACCAACAACAAACCTGCACCAACAATAAACCTGCACCAACAACAAACCTGCACCAACAACAAACTTTCACCAACAACAAACCTGCACTAACAACAATCCTACACCAACAACAAATCTGCGCCAACAACAAACTTTCACCAACAACAAACCTGCACTAACAACAATCCTACACCAACAACAAACCTGCACCAACAACAAACTTTCACCAACAACAAACCTGCACTAACAACAATCCTACACCAACAACAAACCTACACCAACAACAAACTTTCACCAACAACAAACTTTCACCAACAACAATCCTGCATCAACAACAAACCTGCACCAACAATTAACCTGCATCATCAACAAACCTGCACCAACAACAAACTTTCACCAACAACAAACCTGCACCAACAATAAAGCTGCACCATCAACAAACCTGCACCAACAACAAACTTTCACAAACAACAAACCTGCATCAACAACAAACCTGCACCAACAACAAACCTACACCAACAACAAACCTGCACCAACAACAAACCTGCACCAACAACAAACTTTCACCAACAAAAACCTGCACCAACAATAAACCTGCACCATCAACAAACCTGCACCAACAACAAACTTTCACCAACAAAAACCTGCACCAACAATAAACCTGCACCATCAACAAATCTGCACCAACAACAAACTTTCACCAACAACAAATCTGCACCAACAATAAACCTACACCAACAACAAACCTGCATCAACAACAAACCTGCACCTACAACAAACCTGCATCAACAACAAACCTGCACCAACAACAAACCTACACCAACAACAAACTTTCACCAACAACAAAACTGCATCAAAAACAAACCGGCACCAACAGCAAACCAGCACCAACAACAAACCTGCACCAACAACAAACCTACAATAACAACAAACCAGCACCAACAACAAATATGCATCAACAACAAACCTGCACCAAAAATTAACCTGCATCAACAATAAACCTGCACCAACAATAAACCTACACCAACAATAAATCAACACCATCAACAAACCTGCACCAACAACAAACTTTCACCAACAACAACCCTGCGCCAACAATAAACCTACACCAACAACAAAGCTGCATCAACAACAAACCTGCACCAACAACAAACTTTCACCAACAACAAACCTGCACCAACAATAAACCTGCATCACCAACAAAGCTGCATCAACAACAAACCGGCACCAACAGCAAACCTGCACCAACAACAAACCTGCACCAACAACAAACCTGCACCAACAACAAACCTGCACCAACAACAAACCTACAATAACAACAAACCTACATCAAAAACAAACCTGCATCAACAACAAGCCTGCACAAACAACACACTTTCACCAACAACAAACCTGCACCAACAATAAACCTGCATCACCAACAAACCTGCACCAACAACAAACTTTCACCAACAAGAAACCTGCACTAACAACAATCCTACACCAACAACAAACCTGCACCAACAATAAACCTGCACCAACAACAAACCTGCACCAACAACAAACTTTCACCAACAACAAACCTGCACTAACAACAATCCTACACCAACAACAAACCTGCGCCAACAACAAACTTTCACCAACAACAAACCTGCACTAACAACAATCCTACACCAATAACAAACCTGCACCAACAACAAACTTTCACCAACAACAAACCTGCACTAACAACAATCCTACACCAACAACAAACCTACACCAACAAAAAACTTTCACCAACAACAAACTTTCACCAACAACAATCCTGCATCAACAACAAACCTGCACCAACAATTAACCTGCATCATCAACAAACCTGCACCAACAACAAACTTTCACCAACAACAAACCTGCACCAACAATAAACCTGCACCATCAACAAACCTGCACCAACAACAAACTTGCACCAACAACAAACCTGCATCAACAACAAACCTGCACCAACAACAAACCTACACCAACAACAAACCTGCACCAACAACAAACCTGCACCAACAACAAACTTTCACCAACAAAAACCTGCACCAACAATAAACCTGCACCATCAACAAACCTGCACCAACAACAAACTTTCACCAACAAAAACCTGCACCAACAATAAACCTGCACCATCAACAAATCTGCACCAACAACAAACTTTCACCAACAACAAACCTGCATCAACAACAAACCTGCACCAACAATAAACCTACACCAACAACAAACCTGCATCAACAACAAACCGGCACCAACAGCAAACCAGCACCAACAACAAACCTGCACCAACAACAAACCTACAATAACAACAAACCAGCACCAACAACAAATATGCATCAACAACAAACCTGCACCAAAAATTAACCTGCATCAACAATAAACCTGCACCAACAATAAACCTACACCAACAATAAATCAACACCATCAACAAACCTGCACCAACAACAAACTTTCACCAACAACAAACCTGCGCCAACAATAAACCTACACCAACAACAAACCTGCATCAACAACAAACCTGCACCAACAACAAACTTTCACCAACAACAAACCTGCACCAACAATAAAGCTGCATCACCAACAAAGCTGCATCAACAACAAACCGGCACCAACAGCAAACCTGCACCAACAACAAACCTGCACCAACAACAAACCTGCACCAACAACAAACCTGCACCAACAACAAACCTACAATAACAACAAACCTACATCAAAAACAAACCTGCATCAACAACAAACCAGCACCAACAACAAATCTGCACCAACAACAAACCTACATCAAAAACAAACCTGCACCAATAATTAACATGCATCAACAATAAACCTGTTCCAACAATAAACCTACACCAACAACAAACCAACACCATCAACAAACCTGCTCCAACAACAAACTTTCACCAACAACAAACCTGCACCAACAACAAACCTACACCAACAACAAACCTGCATCAACAACAAACCTGCACCAACAACAAACCTGCACCAACAATTAACCTGCATCAACAACAAACCTGCACCAACAACAAACCTGCACCAACAACAATCTTTCACCATCAACAAACCTGCACCATCAACAAACCTGCACCAACAACAAACTTTCACCAACAACAAATCTGCACCAACAATAAACCTGCACCAACAACAAACCTGCACCAACAACAAACTTTCACCAACAACAAACCTGCACCAACAATAAACCTACACCAACAACAAACCTGCATCAACAACAACCTGCACCAACAACAAACTTGCACCAACAATTACCCTGCATCAACAATAAACCTGCATCAACAATAAACCTGCACCAACAATTAACCTGCATCAACAATAAACCTACACCAACAACAATCTTTCACCATCAACAAACCTGCACCAACAACAAACCAGCACCATCAACAAACCTGCACCAACAACAAACTTTCACCAACAACAAATCTGAACCAACAATAAACCTGCACCAACAACAAACCTGCACCAACAACAAACCTGCACCAACAAACCTGCATCAACAATAAACCTGCACCAACAACAAACCTGCACCAACAAAAAACCTGCACCAACAACAAGCTTTCACCAACAACAAACCTACACCAACAACAAACCTGCACCAACAAACCTGCATCAACAATAAACCTGCACCAACAACAAACCTGCACCAACAACAAACCTGCACCAACAACAAACCTGCACCAACAACAAACCTGCATGAACAACAAACCTGCACCAACAACAAGCTTTCACCAACAACAAACCTACACCAACAACAAACCTGCACCAACAACAAACATGCATCAACAACAAA